>NW_026067920.1:3998931-4076191 GCF_014885135.2 Alexandromys fortis
GGAGGTGGGGAAGAGACAGAAATCTTTAATAAATTAAAAAAAAAAAAAAAAGAAAAAGCCCAAGACTAGATGGAATTGTAGTAGAATTTTATCTAAACTTCAAAGAAGAACTAATGTCAATACTATTTAAATTATTCTATAAAATAGGAAAGTAAGGCTTCCAAACTCTTCTGAGTCCAGTATCACTTTGATACCAAGACCAGATAAAGACATAACAACAATAGTAGAAGAGCTGGGTACGGTGGCACACACCTTTAGTCCCAACACTTGGGAGGCAAAGAAACAGGGGATCTCTGAGTTCAAGGCCAGTCTGGAGAATTCCCAGATAGTCAGGTCGACGTAGAGAAACCGCGTCTTGAAAACAAACAAAACCCAAACCAAAATAAGCAGATCAAAAGAAAGAACTGTAAGAGTGGGACCAGTATGTAGCCAGTTGGTAGAGGACTTGTCACAAAGCCCCAGGTTCAATTCTCACTACTGCATAAAAAGGGAGCAGTAGAACATACCAATAATTCTAGTATTTAGGAGGTCAAATCAAGAGGGTCAGAAGTGCACTCTAAGCTACACAAAGGGAGTTGGAGGCTATCTTGAATTACATAAGACATTATCTTAAAAAAACAAAAAAAACAAAAAACACAAACCACACAGCAGCAACAACCACACACACAGACTGAGAAAGAGTCCAGTGTATGTGAGCAGGGGAGTACACATCAGTCATCCCTGCCTACAGATTCACGATGTGCCTACACCTGTAAACTACAGTGAATAATAAGACCTGAACAGTGAGGCAATTTAGTAAAGCAAAGGATGTGAAGTGTACACACACACACACACACAACAACAACAACAACACAGCTTCACATAACCAACCAGTTAAGCTGCACTGGCTAATAGAAATACAATTTGAGCCATATATGTTTTTAAGAGTCATATTTTAAAATTTAAAAAGAAACATTATAATTAATATGAAACTGTATTATGGTAAAGTATGTAGCTCAGGGGTACAGTGCTTTTCTAACATGCACAGGCTATGAGTTTCAATCTTAGCACTGAAAAATAAATACACGGAGATATTTCATCCATTTTAAAATTAAGTTCCAAAATGCAATACGTACTTTATAGTTATACTCACATTATAACTCATATAGAAGAACAGCAAAATACCAAAACAAAACAAAAAGCATGAAGAGGTGAGAAGAGCCAGTAAAATACAGAGACTCTAAAAGTAACAGTTCAGAGCAATAAACACAGGATAGATCACTAAGCACATACACGACCTGCTGCAGAAGGGCAGCACTGTAGGCCATAGGGACAGGATGAGCTTCTTCATAAATGCTTCAAGACAACTGTTAACCATTTAGAAAAAGAGAATAATGAGCCCATACCTTACCTCATATCCAAGAATAAACCCCAACTGTATTCAAGATTTCTATGAGGGGGAGGGAAAAGAAACCACACAAACTCTAGAGAGAAACATGTCTATCTTCCTCCCAGTAAATCAAGTCCACAAGAAACTTAAGAACTAGGAGAAAATCTTGACAGCACTGGACACAGGTGGAAACTCATATCCCTAATTTGTAAAGATTTCTTAAATAACAAAATTCTAGATGAAAAACAAAACAGGAAAAACGTATGTGTTGGAAAGTTTTTTATCACACAGGTTAGAGTCATTTTGGAAGAGGGAAACTTTAGAAAATGACTCCACTAGGCTAGCCTGTGAGCAAGCCTGTGGAGCATTTTTCTTGATTGATGTGTGAGGGCCTAGTTCACTGCTTGGTTGCTGCTACTCCTGGGATGGTGGTACTGGGTGTTATAAGAAAGCAGATTCAGCAAGCCATGAGGAGCAAGCCAGTAAGAAGCACTCCTTTATGGCTTCTTGCCTCAGTTCCTGCCTCCAAGTTCCTGCCTTGAGTTCTGTCCTGATTTTTCTGGATGACAGACATCAAGCTCTAAGATGAAATAAATCCTTTCTCTACAAGCTGCTTTAATCTTGATGTTCTATCACAACAACAGAAACTCTTAATTAAAACAAGATATGAATAGAAAATTTACAAAAAGGCACACAAGCAAACTTTCTATAAAAGTTTACTAACCTTACTGCAAATTAGATGGAAATGGCCATGAAAACCACTCGTGGGAGTGATTCCAGCTAATGGGTTGGTAAAAGCTAAATAGCCTCGCATGAAACTTCAGGCTGGGCTGTGGTGGGTCAGGAGAACACAGGTGGCTTGCAAGAGGGCCTCCTGAATGGCTGGAGGAATGTGGAGGCATCCCATAAAATAACTGTACACTTGCTATCTGAGCAGACTCCCTTTTCTGAGCAAGCACTCTAAAGATAAACCTGCAGTCAGGAAGACAGACGTGGACAGCATTATACCCAGCACCGCATGAAATTATAAAGCTCTGGGAACAACCCAATTAACTTTTCCACAAAAATAATGCAGCACATTCGAAACATTTGTAAAAAGCAAGGAAGAGTTCTTTGAACAGTTATGAAAGTGCTCCCCAGAAAAAAATTAAGGAAAACCAACAAAAGGCAAAAGAATATGGAGCATGTTACTTTTATGTACCAAACAGGAAGTGCATACTTCACCAGAGTGTAAGGACAGAAAATTCGGCAACTGCTTCAAGAATGTTCTAGACCCATGTAAGACAGTACCCATGTGAACAGATCAAGTTCTTACTATCCAATGACACCTGAAAACACACACCATGCACTGGAGCGTCATGGGAACTCACTGTGACAGAGAAAACAAAACTTACTAACTTTAAGATGGGAACCATCAATACAAATGCAGTAGAAATATAACCTCAACCCAAAAAGACCCAGGATGGGATGGATGTTATAGCTGTGATGCCTTCCTTACCCTCCAGGTTTGTACCTGTAGATTCAACTAACCACAGATCAAAAATACATTGAAAAAATATTTTGCACTTTTATAGCCTTTTATGTCTAAAATTATTTCAAAATAATAATAATAATAATGTAACAGCTACAATTATTATTGTGAAAAGCTATAGATAAGCAACATCCCACCTGCATGGGCCTGCAGAGAGCTCACACACACAAAATAGTACCAGCCAAAGCTTATGATCTTATATACTTATGATCTTATTTACCAATTGAACTGCTGGTTCTGTCTCCTTTCTTCTTTTTATTTTTCTTATTCTTGCCCTTGGGCTGTGGAGAACTTGCCAGAATCAGCCTGCCATTCTGCAGGAGCTGACTTGGGGAGGGTGGCTCAGGAGTGACAGTGTTCAGCTTTTCCTCTTTGATGTGGCTCAGCTGCTTTTTGTTGTTGTTGTTGCTGTTGGCCTTCCTCTCCTCTCTCTTCTGCTCTGTGAGGAGAGCAAGGTCAACTACTTTAGGCTTTAACTCAGGCTGGGCCCGGGTCTTGGGCTGTACCTCTGTGGTTTTGGGAGGATCTGTGGGCTTCCTGGCTGGCTCATTGCTAGTCTTGCTGGTCTGTTTTAACTTTTGTTTGCTATTTCCCTCCTTGTGATGATGCATCATGTCCAAGAGAAATGCAAGAGGCTCGTGCTGCTTCCCATTGACTTCCTTGGGTAGCAGAAGCTTAGAGTCTCTGGGGTCCATGGGATCTGTGGCATCCCCATTGGCTCCAGGCCCTGGCCTAGGCTCTGAGTGGTTCATATGTCTGGAAGGGGAGTGAGATGAGGTTTCTGGTTCTTCAATTTGTTCTACTGAGCCATTGTGGATGTTTTCAGAGTTAGAGATAGACTCTGCTGCTGCCTGGAAATCTCTAGCAAGCATTTCCAACTTGGAACAGTCTTTACTTGGCCGCTCCTTTTTCTTCTTTTTTGCCGCTCTTAATTTCTGAAGCTCCTGAAGCCGCTGAAATTCCTCCTTGAAACGCTGCTCCTCATCTTCCTCTTCTTCTTCCTCCTCATCCTCCCGTTGCTTTTGTTCTTCCTGATGATGCAGATGCTCCCGTGCCCTGGCCTCAGCTTCCAGGCGTGCCTTCTCTTCCAGCTGTCAATGAAAAAAAAGAGAAGATGGCTTAAGACCATGATAAGAACTCTAAAACTTGGCAGGGTTGTCAAGGTGGTTCAGCAGGTAAAGGCACTTGCCTGACAAATTTGAATTTGACCCAGACTCACATGGTGGAGACTCACCCTGCAATAGTTGTCCTCTGACTTATATACATATCATGATGCTACCTCCCCTCCATATAAGTAAGACTAATTAAAAAAAAAACCTTGAGATATCGATCACATAATTTTGAAAGAGACAGTAACAACTAAAAACTTAAATTTATCTACTTGCAATTATTTCACCCTAGAGAACTCTTGGATCTCATCTATCTACTGAAGCAGACACGTATTTTACTGGAACAGGGCAGCTAACAGCATCTGACCAAGAGCTAGATACTGGGAACAGTCAAGGCAGCTGTTGCGCTGTGTGTGCAGCACCCAGAGAGCTGAACACTTCTTTATGTGGAAGGCAAGGAATCAGCTTACTGACTATATAAGCTCCTGACAAACTTAGCTGTCCAGGTGAGGGCTGAAGCTAACATGGGGACCTGCAAAAATAAGACAAAACCAAAATGTGTTCAAAAACTAAAAAGTAAAAACAAACAAAAACCTTTCCCATGCTGGAAGATAGTCTCAAAATATGCAGACTTTCACAAGGGCAAGTGTTTTCAGAAATATTTACCATCACACAGCAAATGTGCATTTCTGCTTTCCAGCTTGATGGAAAGAAGTTTCACCAACTGAAGATTTCATTTTATTAATGATACAAGACAATGGGTCAGGTCTTGTCACAGACTGGAACCTGGGCAGAGGTGAAAACTGCTCAAGGGCAGCTGGCTAACTTTACCCTTTATAATGTTGATGTTATTAACTGTCCTTTAACTAGTTGGGCCAGTAGTCACAACAAGAATGTAGGAGGTCTGTTAGGAAAGGCACATGCAGGCACTGCGGGCCAAGACTCAGTTTCATACCAAGGCATCTCCTCATTCTCAGCTTCTAAACCTCAGAGAGTCCTATCTATTCCCCATGGCAAAAGCTATTCCTTCTGTCTCTTTGGAAGGAAGGTTCCCACACAGGTGGAGACGCTTGCTGTCCCACTGGACAGGGAAGCCTCCATGTAGACTACTACAAACTCACTGTTAAGAAAACATAAAGTGATATAGCTTCTAGATGAGGCTGTCTGAGACAGACAATCACATTCTCAGAGCACCAGGGCCAGGACAGGCATGTCAAACAGTCCTGCTTTCTGAAATGTATATCTGTATGCCCGGAAATGGAGGGTTGTCACTTACCTTCCTCTGCTTGTGCCTTGCTCGTTTGGCTGCACGACTACTACTAACTGGCTTGGCCTCTGAGCTGTTTATAAACTGTAGCAAATCTTCCACTCTCCGATGGTCAACTACACCCTCCCGTTCTGATATCTGCTCCATTTTCTTGGGTTGTTCTTCCTTCCTTTTGGTCAGCCGTAAACGAAGTTTTTCCCTCATTTCTGCATAATTTCTACTTGTTGGTGCAGCTGGAGGCTAAGGTAAGAATATAACTAAATTAGACCTCAAGTTTTAACAACTTTGAATATAAGAAATTTCAAAACTTCTCTCCAAAAATAACCTATTTAAATTTAATTTTAAAAATTACTTAAATAAATAGCAGTATTTATTTTACCATGTAACCTAAAAGTTGAGTTTTTGGCAGCTACCTTTTAACTTGTTATAAACATTTGTGAAAGTCCAGCAAAATACAAAATGATTTTTTAAAGCTAAAAAGCCACACACACACATATATTTAAATGTCTACTTTTACTTAGTATAGTGAGATTATTATCTTCCCCACCACCAGAGTTGAGGACCAAACCAAGGGATTTGCACTGACTAAGCAAGAGCTCTACCACTGAACTAGTGAGCTAAAGCCCCAGCTTTGGAATTATCTTTTGATGTTAATAAATCTCTTCAATATTTACTTGTCTTTTTAGTGTTAAAAGGGAAATAAAAGGGAAAAACACCTCATTCTCAGTCCTACTACCAATTTCTTACTGTTTAAAATCACACATCTTAGGAAATGGAGATAGAACAAAGCAAAAACAAAATAAAATGTACATGCACCTTCATTTCTTATTTCTCCCTCCTTGGGGAACCTTGGGGAACCCTGGTTGCATAAGTACAGCTCCAGCTCTTCAGCATTGTACAAACATGTAGTGTGCCAATACCTTGCACTCATCCAACAAGGTTACTACTATCCACAGACTGCATGAGCCAAACTATGGTGGGGTTTAGTTAACAACCTACTTCACTGACTACCTAAAAATCTCACCAATAAATAAAAAAACGCAGGTGGCTTAGTTCTGTAACCATAGCACTGAGGAGCCCAAAGCATAAGAACTCCTGCAAACTTAGGACTGGCCTGGATACGTAATGAGTTCCAGGTCAGCCTAGAATTGGAGAGACATCCTGTCTGAAAAAACAGAAACAAATACCACCAACAAAAACACAGTGATAAAGAGAAAACCTGCTGTGATGAAATCCTGTTTCTTTGGGTAAGTACAATCTGGAAGTGCGTATAAAATCTCAGACATTGATATACTTTGATAATATTCATCTTCTGCTATCCTCTCTTATTCTCCTTAAACTCCCTCTGGACCCTTTATTCCCAAAGAGTCCCCTTCCTATCCTACTTTATGTCTTTTTAAATAAATGGCCTACTAAGGAGCTGGAGGGATAGCTCAGTGGCTAAGAGCACACACTGCTCTTCAAGAGGACCCAAGTTCAGTTCCCAGCACCCAGTTCACAATTATCTGTAACTCCAGTTCCAGGAGATCAGATGCCTCTGGTAACCATAGGTACCTGTAGTCACATGAACATATCCACATACAGTTACTCATGACAACACATAATTCAAAATAATAAAAACAAATCTAACACACAATTCTTGCCAAAGGCTGCAAGTCACACAACTGTCAAGTCACAGTACACTAACTACATGCACTTACCCCGCCATGTCCGAAGAACTCACAGTAGCAGCAGTCACAGTACTTGCCCTCCTTCTGGTTGGTGGAAGTTGAGGTGCTCGAGCTGTGCTCAGAGCAGCTGTCCTCATCTGCACTCTCATCCCCATCATCCTGCTGCGGGTCATAGACACCATTCTCGCAGCGGTGCCCTTCACAGTCAGGGTCACTGCAAAACCACATACAGAAAATTAGCAAGTAGCCACTCCAGAGGCACTAATTACTCCTCATGCCCACCCACTGTTCAGCTTAATTTTCAGACCAAGGCAGCAAAGAGGGCTCATGGCTCTGGGAACAGAGAATCATGTGCCATCAGCCAAGACAGTGTGATGACTGGGCTCAGTTAGGAGATATGGCAGACATGTGGTCAGTAGTCATAGCACACCTACAGTGTCACCGGATGGACACATGACTTTTCTGACTTCCCTGAGACCACTGGTTTCATAATGGGGGTTATGAAGGACGTGCTTCTAACAGGCAAAGAAAGTCAAAGGTAACAGAAATGATCTTTTATAAAAATCACTATGTGTGGTATTAGTTTCAGTACATAAATCTTGTAAATTGTCTGCAGATTCTACCCAATGAATAGCAAAAACAACTTAAAAAAACAAGCAAGGCACACCACACCCTTAATGCCACCAGTGGAGATAGTCAGCATCCCTGACCCTGGTCTTGGCAGCCGGGCCATTGTTCTTTCCTCTGAAGAACTAGAGGCTGAGATTGAGACTGGAGCCTCTCCAACTCCACGGCCTTGGCCTCTGTTGGTGAGGTCTCTTTCTTCTGCACTGGACTTGTTACCTGCCTGGACCCAGAGCACAGTCTGTAGCTATGTTAGTGCAGCATGGCTCCCAGCCCTCCTCACAGGGACCAGGGCTCTGTGACTCACCTGCAGACACTGGGAGGGGCACTGATGGAGCCATCTGTCGTGGAGGGCGGGGGAGCCACAGGGGTAGGACAGAAGCTCTTTCGTGTATCCACGAACCCAGGGGCTGTGGTTGCAGTTTTGGGGAATGATGGGGCAGCAAGATTTGGAAGGTGAGGCGTGGAGGCTGGAGAAAGTGCAGCAGGAGACAAAGTTGGGAGTGGGGCCAGGCCTGTGGGGCTGTTCCTTGGAGCAGCAGGTGCTGAGTGTCTGTGGTCCTCTTTGTTGAGGCCATGAAAAACATCACCTGCAGGTAGAGATACAAGAGAGAATGTCACTGGCTGAAGAAAACAAATATTTAGGTTGCCTTTAATTACATTTCTTTCCCCATTTTGGGGGAGTGGGGGTGGGAGTGGGGGTGGGTTGGGGGATGTTCAGACCTACAGAAACCAAAGAACACCACTCATCTTCATCCTGACTGGTCACATTTATTTTATTTCCCACACATACCAGGATCTGGTCCTAACATCTGTAGTAAGCTGTGCTCCAGCCTGAGCTCTTGAGAGCCTATAAGTTTACAAAGAACCTGAGATTTCTCCATAGTGGGCACCAGCATTCATAAGCCTGGAGGTCAGATTGCACATATAACCTAAATCTAAGCTCCTAACTTTACCAAAGTCAGCAAAGCTTCTCTAACTAATTCAGTGGCTGCTAACAATTCCTTTCACAAGATATACGTTTTTCAAGAGGCCAGCTGTCCAGGTGTGATTTATCTTATCACATCTGGGTGAAACATTTTAGACAAATCGTACTACATAGAGATAAACTACATAGAGAATAAATGACCTTTGTTACTGTCAGGTTTATAGTTGCCAGCTTCCTCCTCAGGGGGTGCCCATCATCACTCATAATGGGTCAGCGTCCATGGAAATGTTGTTTGCCAAACTGATAGTCAGTATTCTTAATGCTTCCTGAAGGACTGAAGATGTGGCTCAATGGTAGCATGTTTGTCAATTAAGTGTGAAGATCTGGTTGATGCACTATACTGTGTGCAAGTGTGTACTTTCTCTCTTACAGGCATAAAAGGGTGGTGTGTGGGCTATTTAGCTGGTTACCATAGTACAAGCCTTGGAAGGCTGAAGAAAGAGGATTGCTATGGGTTTGCGACTGGCCTAAACTTAACACCGAGAGACCTTGTCTCATCTCCCACCTTCCCCAAAACAAAAGAAACACTCCTTTTGATGCCTGGTGTCAATTATCAACTTGACAGAATCTGAAATCCTCTATATGGGTGAATGGGCATGCCTCTGGAGGATTATTCTGATTACTTTAATTGATATGGGAAGATCTATCTTAATTGTGAGTTTCGTGAACATGCAGAACTGGACTACATACTTTGAAGATAGTAAACTGAGCATGTGCATGTATTCATTGCTCTCAGCATCCTGATTTTGGATGCAATGTGACCAGCTGCTTCAAACTCCAGTAGCCTTCATTTCCCTTGCAGGATAGATATGACCCCTTCTTTCTTGGGTTGCTTTTTCCAGGGTATTTTGTCACAAGAGGAAAAGAAACAGAAGTACTCCCTGATTAGGCTGACCTATGTTATCTAATGGACTGCTGACTGCATCACAGAAACTTTGTTTCTACTGTATGCTTCTACAAAGAGAAGTTTCTTAACCTTAGGAGCCTCTCTGAATATCCCAAGGGATTCCTGACTTTGAGTGCCAAGGCCAAGGTTCATCATATTCTTTTTCATGCCCTTCATGATTCTTTCTTTTTCTTTCTTTCTTTTTTTGGTTTTTCGAGACAGAGTTTCTCTGTGGCTTTAGAGCCTGTCCTGGAACTAGCTCTGTAGACCAGGCTGGTCTCGAACTCACAGAGATCCGCCTGCCTCTGCCTCCCGAGTGCTGGGATTAAAGGTGTGCGCCACCATGATTTTTTCTGATGCTCAAAGTGCTTCAACATTGGTTGATGAAGTACAAACCAGCTCCTGTGTCCTCAGACATTTACCCTAAGTCTCTATAAACATTTCTTTGCTTTTAGGTGCCTTCTAACTGTCAATAAGTGGTTAGTGTGAGTGCTAGCAGGCTAATAATCTTGTTGGCTTACACAAATCCCCTTTTGCTCCGCAGCAGCTGTGCTCAGAAAGCAATGATCTATGCCCATCACAGAAGACAGAGGCAAGACACAGAACTCAGCAACCCAAGGGTATTTTGAATGGCAGCTATAATTCCAACCAGAATCCACAGACCATCTTTTTATTTACAAGCCCCTTCAGGTGTTTTCATTTCCACCTCTAGAAAGGCAAAACAAACAGTAACAACATGGGTGGTGTAAAAAGTGAGAAGCTGAAAGGCTCTCAGGGTCCTTACCTATGGAAGGCGGCCTTCTGGATGACACCTTGAACTGACTGCTACTAGATTGCACTGTGGTGGCTGTGCATGACACAGAGGATGTAGCTGAGGAGGTGGCCATAGCGACTGTGTTTGCCATGGCAACTTCATTTGCTTCCATAAAAGCATCCTGGAAATTGTATAAACACTTCTTTTTTGCAGCATTTTTCTTCTCTTTGATATCTGAAACTGCAGGAGCTTCATTGCTGGGTGGAGGTGGAAGGGCTTCAGGTCTTGTTTCTGAGAGCACTGGCCCTAATATATCACTCCCTTTGGAGAAGAATGGGAAAATTAAGACTTCTAAAAGAAACAGCACTTAGTAAAAACCCCAAAAGAATATGCAGACACTGGGGCCACTACTGAAGCCAGGACTTCTCTGGAATGATGCTTTTAGTCTATGGAATGTTTATTGAGCACCTATTATGTGCCAATTCCCGTGCTAGGTGTTTTTCAGTATCACTGAATGCCTTAAAACCAGTTCTTGAGGTTGAAAATGTTATTCCCATACTAAAGATGAAGAAACTGAGGCTCAGAAAGGCTAAGCAACTTGCCTAAGGTCACACAGCTAGAAATCCCTTCAAATATAGATCAGAATGTCAGGACTAGCTTCTGTTCTGAGCACATTCAAGGCTGGGTGTGGGGCTTTGGCCATCTGATGGGAGAAAGGTGGGACTCCCGCCCCTCCCAAGTGACCCTGGACCTAAGACTGAAGTAACGGTTGAGCCTCAGTAACTGAGGCAGTTGGGGAGAAGGTGCTTGATATAGGGGAGAGAGCCCCTTAGGGTTAATACAGAAACCAACAAATAGGAACTTGAGTCACAGAATTCAAGAAGGTGTGTCACTATCTTTCTGCCCCCATGCACTGAGCTGAGGTCTGGTGGTCACCACTATTTGAGAACTACAGGTCAGACACAGCCCCTGGAAACAGATGCTCTGTGACTGGACAACACCATGTCGCTCACTGTGCTGGCAGGTAGCATGGAGCCAGTGTTAGCTTTGTTAATCAATGCAGTGGACCCATGAGTGCAGATGTGGAAGGGTGGATGGGATGCCAGGCCCCAGAACCTCCCACTGGGGAGTGTGATGATGACCATCTTAATTGGTTCAGGGTATTTAAAACCTTAAGAAAGTTTTAATGAATTCCTTACCAGAAATTGTATCTGGCAAGAAAGTGCCAGGATTCCAGTTCTTATCATTCATCACTTCTGATCCCCAAAGACTTATAAATTTAGAACTATTCCACTCTGGAGTGTTCCCAAAACAGCTCGGGTAAATATGGTCTTGAAGAGATGCATTGAATGCCTGAGGCTTATTTGTGTGACTCTGAACAGGTGCTGGTGGTAAAGCCTACAAAAAAAAAGTTCTAATCACATATCAAAATTAATATTCTGTATACCTGTGTAGTTCAACTACAAACAGACAAATTGTAACTGAAACCTTGAGGGCTATGCTTCCCGCAAGCCCATGTCCATGGGGAGTACATCTTACAAATGCTGGAGTGGAGGGTTACTTAGGAAGGCTATACATGTAGGTCGACTTTTAGTCCAAAGGTTCTTGATGCCTTCATATAACTCAGCCACTTCTAACAGTCCTGTCTAGTCACACTTTAAATGTGGTTCCTATACATAAGAGCTATTCTGTGGCTGAAGTCTCCTTAGACGTACTGATCAACACTGTCAAATCAGTTTGGAAGCACTAATAACAATGGTAAGGTTTTCAGCTCTCAACTCTTAGCACTGTGCAACACAGATCTCAAGAGCTGAGGAATTCTGGTTGTGCTCTGAAACTGGGGTGCTGAGTTACTCCCATTCCAGGGAGAAAGTCATTCCAACCTCATCACCATACTGGCCCAGGCCCTGAAAGGTCAGGGAAATGGAATGGGAAACAGTCAGTGGGCCAGTCAGCAATGCATATTTACTGACTGCCAAGCTGCTGGCAACTCCCTGAACACACCCTAGGGCTCTCCCTGCTTGATACCTAAGAAAGTCCTGGAAGGGCTGTGCAGTTTACACAGTTGCACTGCCATGCTGGCTTTCACATAGGGATCTGGGTCTCCTACCAGTCCTTTTCCTCAAGTGATCTTTACTTAGAATGTTGAGGTAATTTTCGGCTACTTTTTAGATAAAAGTCAAAGTCTTTCCATGGCCCATGACATCCTAGGGAAATAAACACCTCCTCCTCCTTGCTTAGTAAGCCTGGCCACACACAAACTTCCTTTCTGGTATCCATCTCTCTAACTTCTCTTCTGTTCTCATTTGCTCACCTGTGTCCAAGCTCTGAAACCTCTTCATGTACACTCACTCCCAAACCTCGGCCCAGATGACACTGTCCCAGAAATGCTGCCATTGTTTTTTTGCTTTGGCTACTCAAGATCCAACCCAATACCCAAGGTGAGTCTCCCACTTAACAACTTGTGATTTGGCCTCCTCCTCCTTCACCTGCCACAGCAGAATTCAAGACTGACTTGTAGAATGATATTCTAATTCTGCCTTCTCCTAAATCACATGCACTTCATGAGAAGATGGGCCACTGAGATCCTAACCCTATACCCCAGTCCTGGACAATGCTGGGCATACCGTGTTCCTTCAGTAGAGTCAAGTACTGCTGAGATGAGTGAGTGGCCCATGACCTGGGAAAGTCACAGACTTGGCATTAGGAAGGATGCCTGATGATCCCATTCTCAGTGATGTATAAATGAACAGTCGATTCTGTAGATTCGAGTTTGAGGGCTTCAGGGTAATTCCCAATTGCAGGTCAGACGGAAGAAGGGACGATGACAAAGTTTGGGGATGGTCCATTAGATATGGACAGTAGAGGCTAGAGGCTACATCAGAATTAACTATGTGATTGATTACTATCCTTAAGAGTCAATCATAAGGGAATCATAAGGGTGTCAGGTCAGGAAAAGACAATCTGATCAGTTTATTAGAAAGGTCAGTTGTGGTAAGACAGTGATGATCAGCAAGGCAAAGATACGCTGAAGTTGCTGGTTAGGTGATGAGATATGATGACATAATGGGGTGAAAATGGTGAGGAAAGGAGGGGTCTGTGAGTGAACCTTGAAGTCATCCCTGGCTCCATCATGAGAGCATGGCCAATGAGAGGTAAACAGAAACTGGGCATAAATCTCAGCCTCCCTTTTAGTAGCTGTGTGACCTCAGGCATATCACTCAATCTTCTGTGCTTTAGTTTTCTCATCTGAAATCTGGAAATACCTACCCTAGAGGTTTTGGTCAAGAAATACTGTGTCTTGCCTGCAGGAAGCATTGGTGAGGGCAAAGATGAATTCTTGGTACTTATTAGGACCATGTCAAATTACACTGGCTAGACCTGCTCTAACATGCAAAAACTTGGGCACTGACTCTACCCAGTCCACTGGCACACTGCATCATGTCCTCTAACCTGGAGGGCTCTGGGAGACTTTGACAGAGGGGAGACAGGTAAGCAGAGCAAATATTCAGGGTCCAAAAGTATTACAGACAGGGGTAAAAGGCCTGGATGGACCACTTAAAAGCAAGGCTCTAAGCAAGCTGTTTTGGTATGGGAGCCCCAGGAGGCAAAAAGCAAGGAAAACAACGATATTACATTTTAACAGACACTTGGTTCCACAGAGTAATAAAAAGGCTACGATATCTTGCTGAGATATGCTGATAAACAACAAGGAATTTGGGAACCTTTGGCTAAGGGGCAGAAACACCTGCTAACATACCTCAGCCTGCTTATTAGCCAGGGTGTGGGATGAGATCTGAGCAGAAACACCTCCAGGACTCTGAGCTACTTAAGAGTGTCCTGAGGGCTGGAGAAATGGCTCAGTGGTTAAGAGCATTGCCTGCTCTTCCAAAGGTCCTGAGTTCAATTCCCAGCAACCACATGGTGGCTCACAACCATCTGTAATAAGGTCTGGTGCCCTCTTCTGGCCTGCAGGCATACACACAGATAGAATATTGTATACATAACAAATAAATAAATAAATATTTAAAAAAAAAAAAAAGTGTCCCGAGACTTTCCTTGGACACAGCTGTGCACTATCTGGCTTACCCTCTGGTCCCTCGCCTCTACAACATTCATGTCTAGACCCTTGTTCACTCTTTACAGTGCCCTCTACTCTGTGATGACGCTTGTCATTCAGGTCCGCTCTCCAGTATTACTTTCCTACCCTATGTCTATCCACAAGCTATCTGAAGCATGACTAAGTGTCCTTTCTGTTGTGGCTCAGGGGATGTAAACAAGGGCCTTGTGCATACTAGGCAAGTGTTTTACCACTGAGCAAAGTCTCCAGGCTTACCACAGAATTTGGTATTTTATTCTGATTATGTTTTTGCCTTTTCTTTTGAAAACACCAGGAGTAACTAACCTGGGTGTTTCTAAAATGCAGCACAGGGCCTGGCACATACTGGGTGTTCAATAAATGACTGCTGAACACAGCTTAGTTCGGGGGAATAAAGACCCAACGGCCATGCTCTTACGTAATTTACTTACACATTTCGTCAGAGGCCCACCTACTTAAAGAGGAGTAAAGGGCAATTTCAGGAAAGACTGAAAGCAAAAGTGAGAGGATAGCTAACAAAAATGTTGTCTTGTTTTCAATACTTTTATACATGATGCCTGCTGACTTTAAAAGCATCAATGTTCATTCTGAGAACAGCTGTTTGCTAAGTGGACTACTGTGGGGTTTGCTTTGTGAGCACACAAGTGATTAATCAATGAAGTCAGGTTCTTCACACAAATTCACAAAGCTTCAATTAACAGTAATTTTGAATTGTTCTCTACTTTATGACAAAAAGTAACTCTTAAGGAAGAATATTCTTTGCTGTATGTAAAAACTCTGACAAGAATGCAAACAAATACACCTTCATAAAGCTGTAATCATTTAGGAGTGGGTGATCTAGTCTGTCTTCCCTACCCACACCAGTTCAGACACCAAGACTGAAGGATGACATGCCAAGCCATCAATCAAGATATGAGACTATTAACTAAAGAAACTTCCACTATACAGTCAGACCAATAGGAATTCCAGCTAATTAGAAAGTTAACACAAATGTTCCCCATTTCTATTTGTTTGTTTGTTTAGGTTTTTCAGGGATAGTAAAGAGGCAATGACCTTTGTCCTAGCATTACTATTCTGAGGCTAGAGGAAATAAGCACTACCCCTTATAGAAAACACACCCAACATCATAACAAAATCCCCTAGCATGAGCTCTTTTCCACACTGCATATCCCCACAGTGCCCTGAATCGGAAGGAAAAGCATTAAAACGGGAATCGCAGAAACCATGCAAACATGGAAACAATAAAGTATACTTAGAATACTGAAAGAAAATCCCACACACTTAGGATTATGCACTCAGTAAATTAATCCTTCAAAAGTGAAGGAGAAATAAAAACTTCAAATGTCTAAGGATCTCACTGACTCTGCATGAAACTAATTGACTTTTTTCAGACAGAAAGAAACTATACAGGTCAGATGGCTACAGTCCACATATAGAAAGATCATAACTAAATGCAACATAAAAATATTTTCTCATATTTCTTCATGATCTGAAGACAACTGCTATCTTCAAGTGAAATCTGGGAGATCAACTTATGGACAGGAAATGCATCCAAAACTATATGGGAAAGGTGGAGAAAGGAGGAGGCATTTTCCTGAAGCCACTTGGGCCACGAGCAGGGCTTGACAGTACAATCTCAATGGGAACTGTAGAGTTCAGGCACACTGTAGAGTTCAGGGCAACAGCATGACATAAGTATTACTGATACATCATAAGGTATTCTCAAGTATAAAATATAAACAGAAGCCTTTGAAAATATATATAAAACAGGTACACGGTTGATAATAATCCAAATATATTAAAAAATCATTCTTATCAACATTATGATCCATAAAAATATGAAAACATCAATGAAAAACAGAAGCACAAGGTATAAGAAACTCAACTATACCTATCTAGGACACCCATTCCAAAAGATTTATTTTTATTACCTTAAATTATGTGTTGTGGGGTGGGTATGGGTATGTGCATGGGAGTAAAGATATCCATATAGGCCAGAGGCATAAGATCCCCCCTGAAGTTGGAGTTACGAGTTCTGCGTTGCCCAATGTAAGTGCTGTGAACTGAACTTGGGTCCTTTGGAAAACAGCATACACTCTTAAACTTGAGCTATCAGTCTAGCCACAGAAACTTACTTTAAATACTCTAGTAAGTTAAAAGTAAGAGAGAGGTCTGTGAAGATGTCTCAGTAGATAAAGGTAGTTGCCGGAAAGCTTGATAACCTGAATTTTGATTGCTGGGACCCCATATGGTGAAAGCAGAGAATGGACTAAATCAATCTGTCCTGACTTCCACACATATGCCATGGCACTAGTCCCCTACCCACCCAACAAATAAATGTTCAAGAAAAATATCTGAAAGAGTTACCAATGGATGAAAGACTCCCCCCACCACCAAAAAAAGTATGGAATGCAGGAAGAAATCAAGAGTAAAGGACGAAATTTACATTATAGCAACAATATATTCTATTTTTAAAAAAAAAGCCAGGCATATTTGAAAGACATAAGAAGAAAGGAAGATTCTGGGTTTGTGACACATCCAAGCAATAAAGACCTTGTCCAGTCAGATGGTGGGGGTGCACGCCTTTAATCCCAGCACTCGGGAGGCAGAGGAAGGCAGATCTCTGTGAGTTAGAGGCCAGCCTGGATACAGAGTGAGTTCCAAGACAGACACCAAAGCTACAAAGAGAAACCCTGCTTCAAAACACACACACACAAAATAAATAAATGAGAGAGAGAGAGAGAGAGAGAGAGAGAGAGAGAGAGAGAGAGAGAGAGAGAGACCTTGTTCAAATCATCATCATCATCATCATAATTAGGGTTGGAGTAAATGAAATAGAGAAAAATAAATTAAATCAAAAGATCAGGGACTAGAGAGAGATGGCTCAGTGGTTCAGAGAATGCATGTGTGCACTCACACACTCATAAAAAATAAGTCCTTTAAAAATTTTTTTTCTTTAATTTGTCCCCATGTGAACCTGCCATCAAAGGCCAAAAAAGGGCATCGCCTTCCCCCAGTCTGGAGTTTCAGGTAGCTGTGAGCTACCTGACATTAGTGGCACAAACCAAACTTGGCTCCTGTGGAAAAGCAGCCAGCACTCTGAACTACTGAGCCATTTTACAGCCCCAAATAAGAAACTGAGAGAGAGTGAGAGAGAGAGACAGACAGAGATGATCAACCATTCTTTGAAAAGACAAATTGACAAATTTATATTGTGACAGATTAATTAAAAAAGACTCAAATTACCTAAATGTTTGTGGAAACAGTTACTGATATTGAATTATAGAGTAGGTGCATGGCTAGATGGGACTCAAGTGCAGTTCTTACCTAGCATGCAGGCAATTAGGCCCTACAGTCAATCCTCAAGAGCTAGGTGTATTTCTAACACTACCATTCTATAAAGTATTAGTGACTAGTGCAAGGATACTTAGGTGGGGAAAAGCAAGAAAGGAATTGTTTAGATGATACAATTTTATAGGAAAACCCTAAAAGTTTCAGATGTAAACAAAACCAAAAATGGTTAGATCTAATAAATGAAGTTAGCCCCAAGACAGAAAGTTAACATTAAAAAAAATTGCAATTTTATGTGCCAAAAATAATCAATCAGAAAATAGCATAAAAAGAATAGAGTATTTATGAATTAACCAAAGAAGTAAGAGGACGCTTGAGTAAGATTACTGCCAACATGTCCTATCTCCCTATGTCTTCTATAGATTTAATGCAATCTATCACAATATCAATGATGTTTATTTTTTTTTGCAACACAGAAAAAAGCTATCTTAAATATCACATAGTAGCTTAAAAAGTCCACAACTGTGGTTAGAATAAGAATGGCCACCATAAGCTCATAAATTTGAATGATTAGTCACTAGGGAGTGGCATTATTTGAATGGATTAGGTGTGGTCTTGTCGAAGGAAGAGTGTCACTGGGGGTGGGCTGCAAGGTTTCAAAAACTAATGCCAAACTCAGTATCTCTCTTGACCCTTTGCCTGTGGATCAGGATGTACTATAAGCAAATGCTCCAGTGCCATGTATGATGCCATACTCCCTGCCTGAGGATAATGAACTGACCCTCTGGAACTGTAAACAAGCCCCCAATTAAATGCTTGCCTTGGTCATGGTGTCTCTTCATGGCAATGTAACAGTGACTAATAATCCAAACTATCTTGAAAGAAATCATAGCTGGACACTTGCATAAAATGTTCTGTAAAGTTCATAAACCTGTGACAGTCAAAATAGACAAGCAGAACAAGCACAATAGATAATAGACAAGCATAGAGAGGAGGAAGAAGCCCAGGAGGATATAACCCCACACACAACCTGCTCAGCAGGAAGATGTAAAGTTAAATGTCATACTACCTCACAGCTATCAGATGGCTACTATCAAAATAAATAACAGGTGTTGGTAAAGATGTGGAGAAATAATTCTTTTCTCCCCTCACCCCATACAGAGTTTCCCAGTAGCTAAGGAACCAGTCCTGGAACACACTCTGTAGACCAGGCTGGCTTAAAACTCAACAGAGATCCACCTGCCTCTGTCTCTTGAGTATTAGGATTAAGGACGTGCGCCATCACTATCCAGCTAGGAGAAAGAATTCTTGTGCACCATAGATAGATAGGTAAGCCTGCAAAGTGGCAGTCTAGGTGGAAACCATTATGACAGTACAGATATCATACAATACAACAATTAACATTGTATGTTTAGAAGAGCCAAAAGAAGATAGTCTTAAAGAAATTCTTGTTAATCTATGTTCAGAAATGTTTGTCCCAATAGCCAAAAAGTAGAAACAACCCAGAAAGTGTGGTATATGCATACATGAAATTATCACTCAAGAAAGGAAATTCTATAATATACTATAATGTGAATGGACCTTAAGGATATCAAACTAAGTGAAATAGGCCACTCAAGAAAACAGAATTACTACATAGTTCCAATTAATAAAGAACTTGGAGTAATCAGCTATAGAAACGGAAAGCAGAATGGTGATTCCAAATGGTGGGTGGAGGTGAGTTATTGCTTCATAAGTAAAAAAAGCTCCACCTTTACAAGATGAAGAGTTACAACCACAAATGGCAACACCAGTAGCATGATGTTAGGAATGCCTCTGATTCCACTGACTGAAGCCTTAGAAGTAGTTAGAAGGGTAGATTTTATGTCATGCATATTTTACCAACAGAAAGAAAAAAGAGATGAAGAAAAACAAATAAAAAACTGGAGGCACTGTACTAGTCTCTAAAGAACTGGTTTCAGATCAAGTAAAAACACCAAAAATAAAAGAAACGCATACATGAACCTATAACAACAAAGTATACCAGTATGTGAAGCAAAAATAGAGAAGACTGCAAAGAGAAAATAAAAGAACCTTCTATCATAGTTGGAGTCTCCAATCCCTATTATTAAAAATGGACAGATCAAGAAGGCCAAAAATCAGAAAGAAGGATGAAACAAATGGCAGCAAATGGATACAATGCCTTCTACAGATTACCCAACACAGAACAAACAATCTTCTCTTGCTCACAAGGAACATTTGCCTCTTGGTTTTTTGAGATAGGGTCTCTCTTGAAGTCCTGGCTGTCCTAGAGCTCACTATATAGACCAGGCTGGCTTCAAACTCACAGAGGTCCAACTGTCTCTGCTGAGATTAAAGTTGTGTGCCATCCACACCTAGTGAACATTCACTTCTGATCCACCTACATTCTTTTTTTAAAAAAAGATTTATTTATTTAATTTACTGATACGGGTATTTTGCCTGAATGCATATCTATGTGCACCATGTGCATCCCTGGTGTCATGGATCCCCTGGAACTGGAGATACAGACAGTAGTGAGCTGCCATGTGGGTGCTGGGAATTGTGAACCCAGGTCCTCTAGAGAAGCATCAGTACTCCTAACTGCTGAGCCATTTCTCCAGTCCCCCACCTACACTTTTTTTAAGTTCAAGAGCAGTGACCAGGCCTGGAAGGTATAGTTCAGTGCCTAGAACTCTAGACCATAATGCAATCTTATTTATTTATTTACTTAATTATTTTTGTGTGCTGGCAACTGAACTGAAGTTAGGCAAGAGCTCTATATTTTATTCTCTAATATTTCACTGCAGTTATTTTTTGTCTTTTCTTTTACCTTTTATATAATATATCTATATTAAAAATAAATGTATCACTAGTATACAAATCAGTATTTTTTTTAATCTCAAGGAAATTAAATCTTCACAGAATTCATCCTGAACATTCTATGAAAAAAAATATTTATCCTCAATGGTCAGAGTATCAAGTAAAACAAAAATTAAAACCATGACATTAAATCTTATAAGCAACAACTGTGACTCCACCATAGCAGAAACTCCAAACAAGGTAGCAAAGGACAGAGACACAGGTTGACCCAGGAGCCTCAGTGAGTGTGGCTGATTTCCACACACTGCGCCTATTCTTTGACTCTTGGTTATACTAAGACACCACATTTAGCACTTCCAAGAAACCTCCAAGGGAACTGAAGACAAGCCTGGGCCATTCTAGAATAACTTGTTGTGTTTCTAGAAGGTCCTCCTACTAACTTTGTGGAGCTGTTAACATACTGTATATTTAAACAGTCATAGCCAGAACATTCTAGTAAGTCTGCCTAACTCAAATAATACAAACCAATTCTGCAAGGCCTGGTAAGAGAAAATACAAGCTTGTTTAGAGAAACCCCTAAACCAATGTTTTTACACCAGATATACACAAAGTATTTCATAAACTGCATACTTTCCCCTCCATACTGGGAATCAGAGTGTCCTGAAAGGCAGGAAACACTACCACTGAGTTATAACTACAAGCCTATCAATAGCATCTTATTTTCCACAATAAAAAAGGCCTTCAACAGGTATATTTCAAATGGATCATTGTGGGGCTGGAAAGATGGTTGAGTGGTTAAGAGCACTGGCTGCTCTTCCAGAGGATCCTAGTTTGAATCCCAGCACCTACATGGGAGCTTTCAGCTGCCTGTAACTCAAGTTCCAGAGGATCCAGCACTACCTTCTGGTCTCTGCAGGCACCAGATACACATAAAATAAAATAAAATAAAATAAAATAAAATAAAATAAAATAAAATAAAATAAAATAAAATAAAATAAAATAAAATAAAATAAAACAAAACAAAACTAAAATGTATATCAGCGTATAGTCACGATATCAAGAAGTAATGTGGTTGAAGTGTGGCTTAATTACAAATTTGAAAGTTCCTATATGATCATAACCATGTGTGGCTAGTCTTCTCTATTTGCCTTCCTACACATGAATCTTTTGCATTTACCTATGGTCTTAAGTTTAACAGGGTCAAAGGAAAAGGTATCAGATACAGAAATGGTACTAAAAATGCTTTTCTTTTCTTCTTTTACCCTTTTATGAGACCTCTAACTTTCTTTAAAAAAAGGCCAGTCTTAAAAAAGAGGCTGGAGAGATGGCAAAGAGATCTGCTTCAATTCTAAACACCCACACAGTAGCTCACTTAAACTCCACTTCAACGGATTCAATGCCCTCTTCTAACCTCCATGGACATCAGGCACACAGACATGTACAAGCAAAATATTCACACACAAAAAATAAAAACAAATCTTTAAAAAGATTAGGTGTGCTGGAGAGATGGCTCAGTGGTTAAGAGCACTGGCTGTTCTTCCAGAGGATCTGGGTTTGAATTCCAAAACCCACATCCTGGCTCACAAACATCTATAAACTCCAGTTCTAAGGGATCCGATAACTTCTACTAGCCTCCAAGGCATACAGGTGGGGCACAGATACCCTTGCAGGCAAAACATTCATACGTTTATCTGTAACTTCTGACTTCAATGGGTACTGCATGCATATGGTGTACACACATGCACACGCACACACACAAGGAAAAAATACCCATATATAAATGAAGGTGGGAGGGGAGACAAAGTAAGGAAGGTAACTTGTAAACAGCTGAGAAGAGTGTTCCCAGTGAGCTTGGGGAACAATTAATTAATACTTTCAATAACAAAAATTATACAATGGACATTCTTTAATCTTTCTTTTTTCCAGAATTAGGTAAAAGTTCTATTTAGAAAAAAAATAAGTGGGCAGCACCTTATACATTCATTCACCCAGATGAAAGGAGGATATAAAACCACAAAACCCACAAACATAGTGTGGGCTTTGACGACATACTTGAAAATGCTTCGAAGACATTTGTTAATAAAGATATTGCTACATATTCAAAATGGGTGATAGGAAGTCTAACAAAACACAAGCATGGGTCTGGGTAGATTCTGAGTACTTAAAAAAACTAAAGTTAAACCTTATTCTTCTGTAAGTGTGATATTAATCTACCACCTGTGCCTCTCCCCAGCAAACACACAGGGAACCCATGTACTAGCCACGCATAACGTACCATAACGTACCATAGCGTGACCCCAGAGGACCAAGCCCTTCCCATGTCATGGCCCCACTTTCTGTCCCACTTGAGCATCACTGTGTTAAATAAACTAATAATATCTTTGCTTGATTGGTGCTAACTTGGAACCATAATATAACTAACATAACAAAATTTCAGCATTATGGGTGGTCAACAAGGCAAGTGCAAAGCAGCTCAAGAGCCAAAGAAGCCTAAAAAGTGAACTAGCTAGGGATGGTGCATACCTATAATCCTAGCACTAGAGATGTAGAGGCAGAAGGATCATTGCATGTTCAAGGCTGCCTGGTCAATACAGGATTTCAGGCCAATTTCTCTAAATTTATTTCAAAATCTAAGATACTACGTATATACATGTGGTTCTTTAAGGAGACACTTAAAAGTTGATCACTTCTAGACTTTTGCTGCTTTTCCTAAGTGAGCTCTTTGCAGGTTGGGTTTTGAGGAACCTCTTCTTTGCCCTACAGCTATATTTCCATATTCACAGATAATACGATTTCTCTGTGTTTCACACTGGGCTTTTCTTCAGGCTTGCGTAATTGATAAAGTCCTAGTTTGGAAGCCAGAAAACATCAGAGGATTCAAGCTATTTTCAACTCACTTTATCTATTATGTTAAGGCAAAAGTCAGGTCCGGGGTAGAAAAATGGACTATTTATTGTCAAGTATCCTGGAGTTCAATTTGTTAGCAACATCCCCAGAAAACGTTCTAATTCTAGTGACTAAATCCTGATTTTTTTTTGTATTCCTATACACTGCAAAGGTTCAACATTACAAGAACTTTAGAGACTATATAGCCAAAGCAAATGTCCGCAGTGCATCAGGAGCAGCCGCATGGGTCAGCATACCCACTCCTGTTTGCTGAAGTATGTGCTCTTGTCAGAATTCAAGTCGTGAGAGACTTCAAGGCCTTTCCTAACTGGCTTACCTTACTGTGTGTGAAGGGGGGTGCTGTATACAAAGTGGGGTGGATGAGCGGTCGAGGCAGGTGTGGAACAGTGTGCAAGGGTACATGTCCGTGGATGTGGGGGTACAGGTGCAGCGCAGGGTGTGTTGGCTTCTCTGGGCTCAGGAACTGATGGCCAGGAGGCAGGGCTCCAGCAGTCATTGCTGATGCTGGTAGCCCAGAAGCTTCTTGTTTACAAACATGGCATTCACAAGTGTTCGGAGTTTGTTCCGCCTAAAACAATAGAAAAAGAAGTACACAAATTAAGCTACAGTCAGTCAGAACTACAGAGCAAACATAAAGATTAAGGACTCAGTCTGGGATAACTAGAGCCCTCCACATGAAAAGGTACAAATGCCACAGATGAAAACAAGGAAGGCTGCAGAGCTCAGCCTCATTTTCCAGAAGGGTATTTACAGAGACAGAAGTCACTGACCAGGGACCCAACTGAGCAGCAACAAGGATTTCCATAAAGATATTAGAAGGATAAAGCCAGGAGGGAACTGGAACCAAAGACAACAGGATCACTGGGTGGCTGGACTCTGCTTCCACCAAGAAGGGGAGATAGCATGCTAGCTGGGGCAGAAGGAAGAGACCAGTGAAACTTCCTTATCAAAGCAAATGTGAAATTGAAAACAGGTAACAAAGATAACACTTCAGATTCTAGAATTAAGCCATAGTCATATACTGGGACTGCGAAGTCTTTATTTAAAGATACCCAGAACTTCAGGGAAGAACAGGAAGAATCTGGACTTTCTGTCAGAGCCTTCCCTTGATCTAGCTCTAGTGCAGGGAGCAGCATACAGGAAATATGAGTAAAGAAGCCTTGCTACCAAGGAGAACAGCTCAGTGTCCAGTGAGCTGAGTCAAATAAAGTAGATGTCAGGTCTCAAACCTGGGACAAAGAGCCAAACTAAGGTGCCTATTTAACTTATCAACGCAGACCTGGTTAGCATGTTCTCCCAGAATCCTTTAGTCTCTCCCTACCTGTTAGAGGGTATGGCTAACATACTCTTCTCACAGTTACACTTCCCTAGATAATTCATCCATTTTGGTTGCTGGGCCCTTTAGGCTACCTTTTACTCTTCTGGCTCTCCTTTCTCCCCTCCCCATTCTCCTCACATGGCCCTGATCAGGGTCATACCCACTCTCCCAGAAGTCCCTGCCTCTGGCTATACTCTCCCTCATAGCTATAATAAACCTCCCTCATACCTAAGAGCAGCAATGTCCTTCCTTTTTAGTCCTTTTCTCATTCAGTAGACTCAGTGGGAATGGACAGTGAATGAGAGAGAAACAGACTGGGGAAACTTTAAAAGTGAAAAGGCTGTGAAATACTCCTTAAACTATCCAAAGCTCAGTGGTTGACTAGGAAGCCACAGTCTACATAGTCATGACCTTCAAAGGAAGCATACAAAGGAAGAAACCACCAAAGTTCACTGGAGTGCTGAGCAAGGGAACTGTTCCCTAATCTACACACAAACGGAACACAGAGGAACCTTCAGAAAAGATAAGGCAGCAGGGATTGACCCAATAAAGCAAGCAGCCAGGCTAAAAGCAGAAAGGGGCAGTGATGTGGGAGTGTCATATATCAATCTGTTGATTTCATTGGTTAATTAAATAAAGAAACTGCTTGCCCTGATAGGTTAAAACATAGGTGGGAGGAGTAAACAGGAGGAAGAGGAAGTGAGGTAAGACTCCTCAGACAGACGCAAGATAGCTCTGCTCTCAGAGACACAGAAGCTCCGACTCAGGATGGACGTAGGCTAGAATCTTCCCGGTAAGCGCACCTTGGGGTGCTTACACACATTATTAGAAATGGGCTAGTCCAGGTGCAAGAGTTAGCGGAGAAGAGGCTAGATGTAATGGGCAAGCAGTGTTTAAAAGAATACAATTTGTGTGTTGTTATTTCGGGCATGAGCTAGCAGGCGGCCGGGGTGCTAGGGACGCAGCCCCGCCGCTCCTATTTCAACAGGGCAGCAGGGCATGGGCACACATCTTTAATCCCATCACTCTGGAGACATAGACCAGCATATCTGTGAGTTCGAGGTCAGCCTGGTGTACAAAGAGAGTTCCACGAGAGTTAGGACTGTTCACACAGGGAAACCCTGTTTCAAAAAACAAAACAAACACAAACAAAAAACAAAAAGTAACAAATGAAACAAAAAACAGACAGCAGCGGCTCTCTCACAATGTGAGTGATATAGATGTAGGCATTTAACAGCAATAAAGTAATGATCACGGAAAATAAAAAGCACACCCCTGGGGGGTGACAGCAATCCCAAGGAGAAAGTCAGACTATAAAGTTATTATATATAATAAATATTATCTAAACCAATCAATTTTCCACAAAAAAATGAGACATGCCAGAAAAGGAAAGTCAGATGCTTCTGCACACTGTAAATATGTATTGTTCCAATTGGTTAGTAATAAAAACTGTTTGACCAATAGCCAGGCAGGATAGGGTTAGGCAGAACAATTAAACTGAAGACTCAGATGGGTGTGTGTGTGTGTGAGAGAGAGATGCAAGCAGTGCCCAAGAAGTAACATGCAAACATGCCTTTGTTAAAAGACTTTGGCAATACATAGATTAGCAGAAATGGGTTAATTTAGATGTAAGAGCTAGTTAGTAATAGTTAGTAATAAGCTAGTTAGTAATAAGTATAGGCCAAACAGTTTGTAATTAATGTAAGTCTCTGAGTGATTATTTAGGACCATGCAACGGGGACACGAAAGTGTGGCCTCCCTTACAGTCACTGGACAACAGTTCTTGGTCCACAAATCAGATTGACAAACAATGATGTCTAAGCAGGAAGAACAGCTTGTTCAGAGAATTAAGGATAATGTTAAAACAAAAATTCAATATAAAGAGAAAAAAAAGATAAATCCTAAAACAAATTGAAGATGACAGAAAAAAGAATCTGAGAATCCCAGTAAACAAAAGAAATTACCCCTGTGTAAAATGTATCAAAAACTAGCAGAACTGGAAAGGACCATTGATAATCTATATACTGCAAATCTAACCTCCATGAAGGTGGTATTAGGAGCTCTATCCTCATCCTTTCTTCATCCATCTAAAGCTGCTGTGGAAAGATGGCTACTTATAAAGAAGCACACTGGTGGACTCCATAGGCTCATATATTTAAATGCTTAGTCCCCAGTTAGTGAAACTATCCGGGAAGGACTAGGGGTTGTGGCCTTGTTGGAGGAGGTGTGTCACTGGGGGTAGTCTTTGAAGTTTCAAAAGCTCAAATCAATACCAGCTAGCTTTCTCCCTCTATCTCACTGTGCCTGATGCTTAGGGATTAAGGTGTTAAGTTCTCAGCTATTGCTCCAGCACCATGCCTGGCTGCCTGCTGCCATGCTCTTCACCATAATGGTCATGGACTCACCCTCTGAACAATAAACTCTATCTTCTGTAAGTTGTCTTTGTCATCAGAAGGAAAGTAAGACAACACACTACCAGACTAGAGGATAGGCCTTATTGTATTTCAAACTTACCATAGAGTCAACAGTCAAGTGAGCTGTGGGGTAGAGACCAACATAAAGACCAATAAACAGAATGGAATGTAGGCCTGAATTTTTAATATGGGAAAATATGATTTTTCCAAAAAAACAGTTCTAAGTCTAACCTTACACCATAAGAAATATTGAGTCACGAGGCAATGGTGGTGCACATGTTTAGTTCTAGCACTTGGGAGATAGAGGCAGGTGTATTTCTGAGTTCAAGAGAGTTTTAGGACAGCCAGGGTTACACAGACAAACCCTGTCTAAAACAAAGCAAAACAAGAAATACTGAGTCAAACAGATCACAGTATCAGTCAGAGGTAAAGTTATAAATCTAGAAAACCACTTTGTTTAAAACAAAACAAACAAACAAAAAACAACAGAACTAGAATGCATTGAAACAAAAACCTTGGGGGCTGGATAGACTGCTCAGAGGTTAAGAGCACTGGCTGCTCTTCCAGAAATCCTGAGTTCAATTCATATGCAGATGTGTTCCATAGAACTGATCTGGCAATAAACAGGGTGTTAGATAAACTGAATAAATGGTCAAAAGGGAGAAACAACACAAGTGCTGGCCAATAGAATTAAAAAAGACAAAAACCCCACCACCTCCAGAGCAGAACAGAGCGAAGTCAGTGGAATCAGAGTGATGAGACCTTAGTTTCAGCCCATGGTACTACAGAGGGTGGGAAAAGGAAAAACAGGGCTAAATGAGGATACAGCTCAGTGGTAGGGAGCTTGCCTACCATGGGTGAGGCTTAGAACTCAAACCCTTATAATTTCTCAGACTTTCCTCAAGATTCTAAATTATTTATAACCGGGCATGGTGTCCACACCTGTAATTCCAGCATTTGGGAGGCAACATGATCAGGAGTTTATAAAAGGCTAGACTTAGCTACATGGTATGGTACTTTGTCTTAAACAAACAAAATCTAAAGCAAACTAAAATACAGTAATAGACATACAAACAAACAAAAAAATCAAACATAAAAAACAAGGCCTGAGATCAGTTCATGTACTTGTCTTAATAGAGGACCTGAGTTCAGTTCCTCACACCCATATCCATTGACTCACAACTACCTGTAGCTCTAGTTCCAAGGGGATCAGACACCACTGGCTTTCCTAGTCACTCATGTGCACATGCCCATAAAAATACATGTAACTAAAAATAATGAAAATAACTTTTAAAAATTAAAGTTACAAAAATAAAAAACATATAGAATCACATCCTTCAAAGACACGTTAAGTAAAAAGCAACATAGCCTTTCTCACAAGACAGGAAAGAATAAATGTTTGCATTTGCACATAATGAAACCGGTTATCTCCTGGGCATAAGGGCTGAAGGTACACAGGTGATGGGACACAAAATGGGGGACGATGATGCCAAGACTTCCCAATTTACTCCTTTTGATATCACCTTATTTTAATCACATACATTACTCATTACAATTATTAATTAGCCAAGCGCCTGGCCTCCATTTGTTCTTCCTTTCATTTAAAAAACTCTTACTGAACTATTAAAACTCTGAAGCTGGGTGTGAGAACATACACCCCAGCATTTGAGTTTAGGTAGAAGGGTCATGGGTTCAAGGTCAACCAAGAGTGAGAACTGTCTCCAACACAAACAATAAAACCCATCTTTCTTCTACAGACAAAAGGAAAGAAAGAAAAAGGAAGAAAGAAAAGCAAAAACCTGTCTCTAAGCACAGAATGTTATAAAACTAATGACAATTATAGAGCTGAGCAATAGCAAAAAGAGACTAAAATATGAGTTATATATAATTTATAAGTAAACTTGTTTCTCTACAGTTCTAATTTCAGGAATTGCTGGAATTGGCATAATTTGCTTCTGTTTACAGGAAATACACAAAGGAAGAAACAGAAAACATAAACAGAAGATCTTACCTGCTGCGCTGGGTAGGATGGAGGTGGAGTGTCTACTTTACTCTCGTCTGCCCTTGGGCTACCATTTCCTAGAGCCTCATCTTCTTTGGGTGCTCCTGGGGGCTCACCACTACTTTCACCATCAGCATCTTCATCATCAGCTTCTGAAGAACTATGGCTGGTGCTGCTTACCTGAGGGGACTTAAAAGGCAGCATTCTGTAGCTTTATTTTTCAAAACAATAGTAATGTAAATGAAATGTAAGACCACCACATCTGGCATTTACTGACACCCACAACTCCTCATAAAAAAGCTACACCCATACCTCATCTTTCAGGGCCATGTTTTCCCCACCACCATTCAGTTCGCTGTGGATTCCATTCATGTTGGCCACCACATTGGTATCATCGTAGTTAGTCAACGGATAAATGTCAGCAAACTTAGCTGACAATGGTGCGACGTCTTCATCATCACTACAACTGAGGCAAGCAGAGACGGTCACCATGAGGCCCTTCGATTGGGGAGGACAGTGAGGAGCACCCCCCACTGAACACGACATCTCCTCTAAGGTCATGGGTCTGTTCACGAAGAGTGTTCAGTGTCACTCACACTACTTAACACCTCTTAGTCACCTGAACACAAAGAAAAGCCTGGATGAGTAACATCTGTGACCTGGAGAATGATGGGAAAAAATGTCCCACAGTAGAAATGCTGGCGTGACCAAGATGAATTGGTAATACATTTTCATTTGGCCTGAAAAACCCTGGAGTAAAAGTGCCACCCCCAAGTAGACATCATTTTTATGAAAATGTTAAGATACAAAAAGTAACCTCAGGTCTTTTACAATCACCAAATTGTTAGATAATATCCAGCTGACCAAATCTCCCAAGCACGGTTATGTAACAACATGATAATTAAGTTAGCTATACTTAAGTCAGTTTTGAAAATTAACTTCATCTATGCAATGAGAAAATGACATGTTCACTGAAAAAAAAACCATAAAAAACAAAAACCAGAACTTAAGAAAATCTTCTGGATTTAGCCTATGGAGATCACTTTAAAATTTAACTTCCTAATATAAGAGAAGAGCTACTGTAGATTAGGGATGACCAGACATGCTCACCCCAGTATTAAGTAAAACTTGCGCCAATCTGTCCTCTATCTTGGCACACAATGATCTCTAAGAAGGTAAAAATCCGAAGGATCAGTGCTCTGCCTCCTAAGAAAAGGTCCAGAATTACAAAGCACATGGTACTCTCTCTTTTGTTTTAAGACGGGGTCTTTCTATATAACCCTGGCTATCCTGGAACTCACTATGTAGACCAGGTGTTGACCTTACAGAGATCCAACTGCCTCTGCCTCCTGGATACTTTCTATTTTCAAAACGAGGAACCTAATACACTTCACCAATATCTGAAGCTCACCAACAGAAGAAAAAAGCACCCACCACCAAGGGAGTGTGTGTGTCTTGGCTAACAGTGTTCCTGCAGTGTTCCCACTGCCATGGTGTACCATGGGAAAGCTGGTTCTGAAATGAAGTGGCCAACTCATCCTTAGCACGCACATGACAAGTGGAGGCTTCTCTGCCTCAGTAAGACCCACACTGCATTGTACTGCAATGACTGAAATGATGTTGCTGATTCATCAGTTTAGAAAACAGCACCAAGAAAGCTACGTCACAAGGATTTTCAATCACACAGGTTGGAAGACACTAATCACAAGTTGTTAGGGCCTTGAGTATTGGAAGACATGAGTTGCCCAGACCAACATGAGGGCAGTTCCAGTTCAGGTAAAAGGCTCCTGTAGCTGATGTTCCAATACTGATCACACATCAGAGCCCACTATTGATGATGGCAATTATGACAATAAGTGGGACAGTTTGATAAAGTTAATTGCAATTCCCTAACTTCAATTTTCCACAGATTTTACCTGCATGTTAAACTTCCATATGCCTGGTTAGAAACTGTATAACAGCTAGCAAAGAAATCCTCAAAATGCTTAAGACCCGAGAGCATAATCAGCAGAACTTTGTTCAATGAAGTTTAATAAATTATGGGCTTCAGCTCAGGCCTTTAGAATTATTATGTATTAGGGGTTGGGATAAGACTCAGTGATACAGAGTTCATATAAGGTCCTGGGTTCTAGTCCCCTAGCAACAATAAAATTAATTTACTGAGACCTGGAAGACAAGGATAAACATCAAAGGAAGAAAAAAATGAGCACCAGCATGACAAATTCAAATGAAGTAAATGATGAACATTTCTATCACTTCGAAGACTCTGAGGATCATGTGCAGCCAGATATAGTTAACAATCCCTCAAAATAGCACTTCTGGCCAGGCAGTGGTGGCGGACGCCTTTAATCCCAGCACTCGGGAGGCAGAGGCAGGTGGATCTCTGTGAGTTCGAGACCAGCCTGGTCTACAAGATCTAGTTCCAGGACAGGCTCCAAAATCACAGAGAAACCCTGTCTCGAAAAACCAAAAAAAGAAAAAAACCAAAAACAAACAAAAAATAGCACTTCTGGTCAGGCAATGGTGGCGCACACCTTTAATCCCAGCACTCGGGAGGCAGAGGCAGGCGGATCTCTGTGAGTTCGAGACCAGCCTGGTCTACAGAGCTAGTTCCAGGACAGGCTCCAAAGCCACAGAGAAACCCTGTCTCGAAAAAACAACAATAAATAAATAAATAAATAAATAAATAAAATAAAAAAATGAAATCTTTAAAAAAAAATAGCACATCTGCAGGCAGGGCTATTATGGTTTCATGTTCAACTTACCCGACTTAAGAAACAACATAAAGCCCACTGGGGTGGCATATGCCCTTTAATTCCAGGACTGAGGAGGTAGAGGCAGGTGGATCTCAGTGTGAGGCCAGCCTGGTTTACATAGAGAGCTCCAGGATAGTCAGAGCTACATAGTAAAACTGTCTCGGGGAAAAAAAAAAAAAAAAAAAAAAAAAAAAGAATGAGAGAGAGAGAGAGAGACAGGGAAACACAGAAATGAAAAATAAAATGCCAGGTGTGGTGGCACATGACTTTAATACTCAGGAAGCAGAGGCAGGTGGATTTCTGAGTTTGAGGCTAGTCTGGTCTACAGAGTGAGTTCTAGGACAGCCAGGATTACTTAGAGGAAATTCTATCTCAAAAAAACCAACCAACAATCCATCCAAACAAATAAACCAAAAAAAAAAAAAAAAAAAAGAAAGAAAGAAAAAAGAAATTATATATACCCATGTGCAAATAAACTTATGAAGCCTCTGCAAATGACAGGGTCACTACTGAGTTTACAGCCCCTTGCTAGTATTAAATGTACTTCTTATAATGTAGGAATACAGAAAACACAAACTTTCAATTGCTTGCTAAAGTGATCTGAGTTCTTAGCAAGACATGGAACAAGCATGAACACTGAGCTGACAATGAAGAGGATGAACAGCCACTGTCCACCTCAGGAAGAATGAGAAAATGAGACATTTCCCTGCATACCAACTGGTAATTATAAATTCACCATATTTTTTCAGGTAATAAAATCGTTTGGGTTTATTGATTTCATGTTTTAACAGGTGCTTAACACACTGAAAGATCCTTTTTTTTCTTTTTTATAAAAAGCACTATAATGGTGATCATATTTCTGATGTATATATTTATCATTACTGGATAAATTTCTGAAACTCTATTATAAAGTCACAACTTACAAAGTTGGTGCAGAGCCATTGTCTGTGAGGATGAGTCTGGGATGTTGCTGAATTGTGATGGGAGAGCTGGAACCTGACCCTGAGCTTGCTGATGACACACTAGGTGGGCGCATCTCAGAGAGATAGTCGGGAGCAGAATCCACTTGGAGTGGTAGCTGGTGAATGTGGATGTCATCAGTGACGGGGGGGTCCATGATACCACAAGTGAGGATGTGTGAGAGGCTGCAGTCATCACAAGCACATCTGATCGGGAATTAAGGACAGTTACCAAGAAAGCCAACTCTCAAGGTTGGGTTCAAACCTCTGCTTGTTTCAGTGTGGGCTGAAGGTCAATAGCACCTAGAGAGCCTAGCTCACCTTCGCCTGTAGTTGCAGTTAGGGCAGTCTGGCATGCTCAACCGAGATGATGACAACATGTGTCTCCTGGTATCCGTGAAGTTGTTCTCACCAGTAACTACTTTCTTATTAGTTAACTAGAAGAAATTATCAAACAACAGCTTAAATTTGCAAGATACTTCCCCCATTTCCTGCACCACATTTCAACTATGACAGTAATCATGCTCATTTATAACCCAAGAGGCCCACCTTTTGCAGATGGAAAAAAACAAAAGAACAGGACAGTAGCCTTGGAGTATGCAGGCAGGGTCAGTCAAGAGTGAAGCATCAGAAACCTTTTAATGTTCTGGTCTCCAGAAGACATATACCATATGCATTTTTGCAGATAGCCATAAGGTAGAACTGTTGTAGACACCAAGTTTACTCAGTCTGCTCTAGATACTCAGGACTTGTTAAGACACCAGAAATTGAGACTCATATGTGGAGTAGACTGGACCCAAGAGATGTCTAGGTAGTAGCACCAATAATCAGGAATATGGATTTTAAAGGGGAAGTGTGTGGCAGAACTTAATTGAGCCTATCAGCACATTCAGGTAAAAGGGCCTCTGTTTTATCCCACTGGTGGGAGCTCAACTTCAATCTGACACAATTGGCTAATTGGTGCAAAGGGGAAGGGGGAGTTCAGGGAGTATGGTCTTTGTACCATTTTTCACCAACTCCCACCAAGATTATTCTTTTCAAGCAAGTATATGGAAGACCAAGAAACAAGTAAATGCAGTCAGTTTATCTAAAAGTTAAAATAACTTTGTATAATGACTTTAATAACGGCAGGAACTGTCAATGGTCTTTACTGGTATCCTGTAACACAGAGCATGCTTACATATTAAGGTGTCACTTTTCTGTGCAGTAATTTGCCTGTTCAACAACCTTACCTGTTCTTCAATTAATCTCCTTTGCTTAAAAATCTCCCAGTCTTCTGTTAACATGCGCTGTTTGGTTTTCATTGTCATCTAGAAAGAAGATATAAAAAATAGATATAAAAAAAAAACCTTAGTAACAACTACACAAATCATTCTCAAGGAAGATTCTTTTAAATGATTTTAAAGAAATGTATAGACAAGAAAGATTACCTATGAACAAAACAGAGGTGCAATATAAAAGAATGAGTCACCAGCTATTTTATTTCAGCCTCTTGCTTGACACTCATAATACCACAAGTACTTTTCTCACATGGAAAACAACCTCAGAGAGCAGGGTACACTTCCTGTAATGAGGGAAATAAGTGCTTGCTCTCAGGCACCTGACCGACAAGCCTGGTTGAGGACTCCTGGAGCTGGTCTGTTCTACCCATATACATGACCTTCCTACTTCTGAGAACACTAACTCTATTATTAACCTTTATCTATGTGTAGTTCCAATAAAAACATAAAATAAATTAGAAAATTTGAGAATTCAGAAGAAAATCTCAAATAGACTAATCAAGGAACCCGCAAATGTCTGCCAATCCACTTAGGCACATTCTCTATTCCAAGAACTAAGGCTCACACCCCAGCTCATACCCCTCTCTCCCAAACCCCCAAGAGCAGCAGCTTCTCAGTCAATGCTAAGATTGCCAGCAGGACTGTGGGGACCAAAGCAGACACTAGCTACTGTTGTATGGGCTTTGTTACCAGCTGTCACCATAGAAAGTTTACTATCCCCACTACAGAAAGTTCTAGGTGGTGCACATGTTTAGGTGAAGTATAGAGTGCCTACATAACACTGGATTCCTCATACTATTGTGTCCAGTAGCAAACCCAGATTAGTGTAAGTGGTAGCCCTTTACAGGAGACACGAGTCATCCTATAACCTTAGCTGACTTAAACGAATCTTCCCTGGGGACAGAAGCAAATTATCCTATAATTGTTCTCAATGCAGTGGCACTTTGTGGCTCTCCAGCTCCTCATCCCCTTCTATGTATCTTTCACCATGATGACAAGAGTTAGCCAGGCACGGACTGGTGTTTGGTGCTTTGGTTTGGTTCTTCTCTTTCTTTCTCTCTCTCCTTCCTTCCTTCCTTCCTTCCTTCCTTCCTTCCTTCTTTTCTCTTCTTTTCTTTTTTTGTTTTTTGTGGGTTTTTTTTGAGACAGGGTTTCTCTGTGTAACTTTGGAGCCTGACCTGGCACTCACTCTGTAGATCAGGCTGGTCTCAAACTCACAAAGATACACCTACCTTTGCTTCCTGAGTACTGGGATTAAAAGTGTGCACCACTACTGCCTGGCTTCTTTCTTTTTTGATGATTTATTATTTTATGTGTACGAGTGTTTTGCCAGCATGTATTGCTGTATGCCATGTGCATGCCTGATGCCCAGAGATGCAAGAAGAATGTGTTGGATTGCCTGGTACTAGAGTTACAGATGACTATAGGCTGCCATGTGGGTAGGGGAATCGAATCTGGGTCCTCTGAAAAAACAGCCAGTGCTATCAATTACTGAGCCATCTCTCTAGCCACCTACAGTCTGGTTCTTGACTGTCCACACGAGGTTCACATGCCAAAGGCTTGTTCCTTAGCATTCAGTACCACTGGAAGGTAAAGGAAACCTTTAGGAGGTAGCTCCCAGTGGAAGCTATGTTACTGGAGTATAACCTTGAAGAGCATATTAGGACCCAAGAGCCTTCCTCTCTGCTTCCTGGAGTCTTAAGGACATCCTCCATCATGACCTTCAGCCATGGGCTGTGTCACCATAAGAACACAGCACAAGTTAAGGAATCTTCCTCTAAAAAAAAGCTGGTGATTCAAGTCAGGCGTGGTGGCACAGGGGCTATTAACCAGTACTCAGGAGGCAATGGCAAGAAGATCACAAGTCCGAGGCTTGCACGGACTATAGAGTAAGACCCCTTACAAACAAATGACAAACTTGTTGTATTCTCTCACAGAGATTGGAAACTGAGCAATGCCTTTCGCCTCATTGTTTCAGAGTACTCATGGCTCAAACCCTCACTGCTTCTCCCCAACTTTAATAACTTCAACTAAGCAGTCATGTTCTGATGTCATGGATGTTCTCTACAGAGTTCACACTGTCAGCAGTCTGCCTTTTCAAATCTACATATTTAAAAGGAAAACAAAACAAACTTTATGATTTTGTATACAATAGAAAAACTCATGTAAAACTAAATATCATTTATGTGACTCTCTCATTGTCATGGTAAGAAGCTGACCCCTGTCAGGGTCCTTCACAGGATCTTAGGAGGCAGATTCTCAAGGAAGAGTTATCCTCCACTCTGGCTCCTCCCATTCCTGGACCCAGATCTCTCTGCTGCCAGAATAGCAGGGCTCAGAAAGCAGACTGGTATGCATACAGGGCTCAAAGGGAAGACAGTTGCTTGCCCCTTTTCTGGGGTTGCCAGCTACCTATAGGGTCAGGACCTGATTCTTGAGGCTGTAGGAGGACAGCTGCAGCTGAGGCCCCACCTTTACTATGCCTGTCAGCCTGGCCATTCTCTTGTGCCTCTCTCCCCCAATCCACTGGTAGACCCTGCAGTTAATTAACCTGTTATAGTCAGTCCCCCAAAACTGTAATCCATTATTCAGCTAAAGAACAGACTTGTTCCTGACACAGCTGGAGAGTAATCTGTCTATTAAAACCAAACAGAAAAGATAACTTAGGGCCACACCCACTCTAAAGAAAGTAGAGAGCAACAACTGCTTCCCCAGAAGGGTCAGCAGTCTCGAATAGCAGGGAGGACATTGGATAGGCAATGACTATGCAGACAGAAGCAAAGGACACATCACAGCAGAACCACAGGTCTCTCAGGGCCTCTGGCCCCAAGACAAGCTCAGCAGCAGTGAATCTCATACAATGACAAAAGTGGAACTAGTGCACTGATACCATGAGGGCCAAAGTCAGTAAACAGGGAGAGTTTTCTCAAATTCTGAAAAAGAACCCCCTTCTTAACCACTCAGAAGCAAATAGGGAAAGGAATAAGGGCTCAATCACTATATGAATGGCACAATGATCTTGGAATTCATGTCGAACCAGCTTATATCTCAACCCAAAATAGCTATCATGTCTGTTTACAAATTATCTTGCATGCACAACACTGGGCTGCCATTTCTACCTTTCCTTTTTTTTCTCCTCATACCAGAACCTTTAAAATAATCTTTAAAACCTAAAGCCTTTTTTGTTCTGTTTAACCAGAAGGTCTACAAAGGCAGGGGGCCAGGATGAATGGCAGAAATACCATCTTAACAACATGCCTGGTGTCTCCTCTGAGATGTAGTGGTCACTTGACACAGTCCCTTAAGAGCCATCTCCAACAGACACATCCCACTTGTCCTGCTATCCTCTGCCCTTATGTCTGCTCTGTTTGGCAGTTCTGGATGAAAAAAGAATGAGCTCTCAACAGAACCATGATTGATAAACGGCTTCTGGGCCCAAAACACCTGGTAACTTCCTAATGTCCGTCATTAGGACAGAGACAGTAGATACAACCTTTCTGAAGATCTAATTGCTCCTGCCATACAACACCCAGGTCAGAGGTCTGTGATATTGCAAGGTTTCTACCAGCGTATACCAAAGGCCTATGTTGGGAGCTCAGCAACTCAAACTGTAGCTAGCAACTTGGCACAAAAGCCTCAGAGTGCAGGCTGTGCCTTGGGAGCAACAATTACCTGTTCATCCACATAGGCATCAATCCTCTTCTGACACTCCAGCCACTCTTCAGCAACTTTGCGCAATTCTTCCTCAGAACGCTGGTACCTCTGCAGCAAGGTGCTGTACATGTCTTCATTGCAAGTGTCATGCGTGGTGGTTCCCAGCCTACGAGAGAAAAGACCTATCACAAAGGAAGAGCCCAGAAGCTCCTGGCCAGACAAAAGAACCTTACTCCCTGTTGCTATTGTTTATCTTTATCATCCCTTTTTACAAAACCACGCAGCAAAGCTGCTTCCTGGGCTTAAAAGATTATATATACAAAGCACTCTGAACAGAATCACATATAAAGGAGTTGCACAGAGAAGTGATAGCGCCCGAAAAGAAACTAACAAGAATTCTAAAAAGGTCTAACATGGAGCTGTACACATTTCTTACTAACATACAATGACCCAGAAAAAAACAAAATGTTTAATGACAAATATAAAACATAGAAATGTTACAAATAAAAAAATGCATGTTTTGAAGTGAAAATACATTCATGTCAAGGAAAGGTATGACTGAAGCATGTTTAATAAAAATATGTTGCACATTAACACAAGAAAAATATGTGTAACAAACACAAAGCTGTTTACAGTGCCTACCACTTCATGATTTTATCTGTAATAACCTAGTGGGTTTTTCTTCTTGTAAATTTTTTTTTATTTTATGTGCATGGGTGTTTTGCCTGCATGTATGTCTGTGTGAAGGTGTCGGGTCACCTGGAACTGGAGTTACAAACAGTTGTGAGTCATGGCGTGGGTGTTGGGAATTGAATCCGGATCCCATGGAAGAGTAGTCAGCACTCTTAACCACTAAGCCATCTCTTCTACCATGACACCCCCCCCCCCGGTGGTTTAATAATAAAAAGAAATAAAGTCACTTTTAATCAAAAGATTTTCATAGGTAGAAATAGACAGAAGTCATTGCCAAAATCTTTTCCTTTTACTTTCTTTGTCAGGGTGTACCATATTTGTGAACACTGTAAAAACGGGACTCACAGAAAATCTACTGGTTGCAAGGTCACCTGCACAGCTGTCCATCTAGGCTCTGCACCAATGCCTGGCACCACTTAAGGTCCCAAGAACAGTTTTATGTTGCAGCCCTGAAACAGGTTTTCTCCTGATTCCTACTGCTGCCAGCCTTGTCCTTCATTGAACTGATTCCAGTTTTCAATATAAAACCCAATTCACAAGCTGGGCAATGGTGGCATATACCTTTAATTCCAGCACTCAGGAGACAGAGTCAGGTAAGGTAGATCTCTGAGCTCAAAGACAGACTGGTCTACAGGGTGAGTCCAAGGACAGCCAGGATACGTGGAGAAACTTTGTTTCAAAAACTACTAAACAAACAAACAAACAAATACCAATTCCCACATGTGGTTTAAATGAGAACCGTCCCCATAATCTGGGGCATCTGAACACTTGGTCTCTAGTTGGTGGTGCTGTTTAGAAAGGTTTAGGCAGTGCAACTTTACTTGAGGAAGTATGTTAGTGGGGACCGATAGGCTTTGAGACTGAAAGTCTCATTCCACTTCTAGTTTGCTCTCTCTGCTTTATATCATGGTTGAGATGCAAGTTCTCAGCTTCCTGTTTCTGCTGTTATGCTTTCCCACCACTGTGAATTCTTATGTCTCTGGAACTCTAAGCCCAAATAATCTCTTCTTTCTATAAGTTGCCTTAGTTGTAGTGTTTTATCACAGCAACAAATAAGTAACTAAGATACCATAAACTTCCATCCTGCCTTTCTTCCCAAGTGTTCTTTCTCCATTTCTAGCTGTTCCAAGTTACAAACACTATCTGAATCAAAGAGAGTGGGACCGACAGGAACCCTGCAGATAGCACTGGTGATGGAAGGAGATGGCTAGAGCATTCCCATAGCACCTCTATAGGACAAACAGCCTGATTCTTTAATTGGTAAAATGCCAGGAAAATAGGGCAAGACAGCAGCTGAACTCAGAGAAAAGACTCTCAGAGGATAAGGGGAACAGAGAACTTCTGTTTGGGGACATGAAAAATATTTTTTTAAATACATCGTTAGCTACAAATACTGTGAATAAAATTAATGTTTTTTTTAAAGATTTTATTTATTGTGCATACAACATTCTGCCTTCATGTCTGCCCACATGCCAGAAGAGGGCGCCAGATCTCATTACAGATGGTTGTGAGCCACCATGTGGGTGCTGGGAATTGAACTCATGACCTCTGGAAGAGCAGCCAGTGCTCTTAACCACTAAGCCTTCTCTCCAGCCCTAAAATTAATGTTTTTAAAACATAAAATAGTAAAACTTGTATTAATCAGAAAATTTTTAAACTAAATATAATGGTACTGAATTGTAATTTTAAGTGGACAAATTACACGGTATATAAATAATCCCAATAAAATGGCCAATAAAACAAGTAGCTTTCTCACATTTTGTTTTTAAATGTTATGGTTTGGATATGAAATATCTCCCAAAGGTTCTTGTGTTGAAGACTTAGTTCCTAGAGCATAGGGCTTTTGGGGGTGGCTGGATCATGTGGCCTCTGACTTCACCAACGGACTAATCCACATATGGGTTCAGAGTTTACTGGGCTACATATCAGGAACTGGTGGGAACTTGATGTACTTTATTCCTGAATCCTTTCTCTGTTTGGCAGTTCCACAAGGTGAGCAGCTTTGCTTTGCCAAGAACTTCTGTGATGGACTGTGAGCCAAAATAAACCTTCCTCCTTAGAAGTTGATACCTGCAGCAGCCTATAATTCTGTCAGTGTTAGAAAGCTAACAGAAAGAACTAAGTTTCTATGAATAATAATAACCTTTAAGCAGACTGTTTACTTATTTTGTGTGTGTCAGACCATTTGCTGAATAGGGCAGGAAGAGTAGGAGACCTGCTGTCTTAGTCTGTTACTTCTGTCTTTTTGGTTTGAGATAGGATCTCTCACTGAACCTGGAGTTCAACAATTCAGTTACACCGATTGGTCAGTAAACACAGCATTCACTTGTCCCCTACTCAATAATGGAGGTTATAGCTACATACTTAGCTGACTTTTATGTGGGTGCTAGGGTATCAAATTCAGGTCCTCAAGCTTATCCACTAACACCCTCCCACCCTCATTTGCTGTATATTTTTGTGACAGGTATTACCATAAAAACTCTGACTGTTGGGAGGCGGTGGCAGGGAGGAGGCAGAAATCTTTAATAAATAAATAAAAATTAAATTAAAAAAAAAAACACCTCTGACTGCCCTGAAACTCCTTATGCAGATCAGACTGGCATCTAAAATACTGTATGTTAACAAAGTAATACAAAAAGATACAAGAGGAACATGGGATGTACTCACTCATATTTGGTTTCTAGCCATAAATAAAGGACATTGAGCCTATAATTCATGATCTTAGAGAAGCTAAATAAGAAGGAGAACCCAAAGAAAAACATATAGGCATCCTCCTGAATATTAACCTTCATCAGGCGATGAAAGGAGACAAGAGACAGAGACAGAGACCCACATTGGAGCACCGGACTGAAATCTCAAGGTCCAAATCAGGTGCAGAAGGAGCGAGAGCACGAACAAGGAACTCAGGACCGCGAGGGGTGCACCCCCACACTGAGACAATGGGGATGTTCTATCGGGAACTCACCAAGGCCAGCTGGCCTGGGTCTGAAAAAGCCTGGGTTAAAACCGGTCTCGCTGAACATAGCAGACAATGAGGACTACTGAGACCTCAAGAACAATGGCAATGGGTTTTTGATCCTACTGCACCTATTGGTTTTGTGGGAGCCTAGGCAGTTTGGATGCTCACCTTACTAGACCTGGATGGAGGTGGGTGGTCCTTGGACTTCCCACAGGGCAGGGAACCCTGATTGCTCTTTGGGCTGATGAGGGAGGGGCATTTGATTGGGGAAGGGGAGGGAAAGGGGAGGCGGCGGTGGGGAAGAGACAGAAATCTTTAATAAATAAATAAAGAAATTAAAAAAAAGATACATTAAATAAACTTAAGTACTGACCATAGCCTGTTTGTTGTCTCATAATCTATTAAGCTACATTTGTGTTCGCACAATTCATATCCGTATTATACATTATTAACTATTTGTCCCTCCCCATTTTGAGACAGGGTCTCTCTACACAGCCTTGGCTGATTGTCCTTGAATTCGCAAAGATCTAGTTACTTTTGCCTTCCAAGTACTGAGATTACAGGTATGAGCCACCGGGTCTGGCCCACTCCATAATTTTTCTACAAGTTAAATAGGCCTACATAACTATGTATTTCATTAGTAATTTGTGAAAAAAATGTGAGTTATTAAATGTATATTTATACATTAGAAATTCAAGTATAAACCATTTTGGGGGTTGACAAGTGAGTGTGTGGTGGGACACACCTTTTAAAGGACAGCATTTTCTGGAATGACTAGGTCTCCTTAGAGGGCATGCTGCTTTCCCTCTTTCCTGAACCTCATTTCCTCTTAGAGAAAGAGGGAGTGAACCCCAAAGTGAACATTTAAAACTAGGATACTATTCATCTTTGAAATCTGACTGTAATTTCCAGTGAGAAATAAAAATATTTGAAACTTGTGCCCAGAAAAGAAATGGTTTCTGTCAGCCTCTGGAAATCAACTGGATGACAGACGCGTCAAATCCAATATTCACCAGGAAAAGAAACAAAGGGCAGGTACTGAGGCTTGTTCTAGCCACAAGGGAGGCACGATTGAATTCAAGGGAACCTCACAACTTGGACAAAAACATTCTTCATGTTAAGTTTGGCTTCCTTTCCTTCCATCAGAGTTGCAGGCAGATAGTCCCATTGTAGTGTACTCTCTAAGAATATCTGGATGCTATTGACTTTTTAAATTGTGTGTGTGTGTGTGTGTGTGTGTGTGTGTGTGTATACAGGCATGGGTGTGAACACATATGCATGTGCCATAGGTAGCACATGAAAATCAAAGGACAAACATGTAGGAGTCTTCTTTCTTTTCACCCTGTGAGTTCTGGAAATCAAACTCAGGCCATTAAGGCATGGTGGCAAGTGCCTTTACCCACTGAAACATCTTGACTGTCCTGTATTGAATGCTTTTAAGAGTGGGCACTGGCCGGGCGGTGGTGGCACACACCTTTAATCCCAGCACCCGGGAGGCAGAGGCAGGCGGATCTATGTGAGTTTGAAGCCAGCCTGGTCTACAAGAGCTAGTTCCAGGACAGGAACCAAAAGCTACGGAGAAACCCTGTCTCGAAAATCCAAAAAAAAAAAAAAAAAAAAAAAAGAGTGGGCACGGAAAGAATGGCTGGGAAGCAAATCAAGGCTGAGTGAAACTGGTAAAAATCTGCAAAAAGCATACCAGGTTTGCATAGCACCTTGAGCTGACCAACTACTTCTGAGGTGGTTCTTTCTCTAAAAGTAAGGTTGAATAGGACAAATAAAAGTGGCTGCTATTAGTGTGTGCCTATGCTGTGGGCCTATGCTTCTATTTGGTTAACAGACAAGAAACAAAATCAAGAAGAGATGATCCTGAGGTAGCTACTCAGCTCTACTAAGTAATGGCTGATGAAGGAGAGGCTGGCTGGAGAACAAACATATGCCCATACTGTATGCCTCTATTTAGCATACTTCATCCCAACAAATGCCCATTAGAGAGTTCTGCACTTGTGCGCTTATCCTGGTGACAGCAGAGAATCACCCACCAGTTATCCTGGTGAAAAGTGACATAGGCACTCTACAAACATAGATGGAAGAGCACATCTAAGCCTAGGAGAGTCAAAGGTACTCTGAATCCCAAGTTCTTCCTCCTCTTTCACCTCCCTTCACCACAATGCAAGAACCCTGACAGAATCCCTGGCTGAACCAAGACCTGTCAAGGTAAAGCACTGCTTGCAGGAGCTTTTATATATTTGATGAGGAGGCATTATGGTGTTACACCTGAATAGCACTTACACTGGTTTATCATTTAAAAGTTTAACTGGGGGCTGAAGAGATGGCTCAGCAGGCTGCTCTTCGAGAAGACCTGAGTTTGGGCTCCATCACCAACATGGCGGCTTACAACTGTCTATGACTCCAGTTCCAGAACTCAATGCCCTCTTCTGGCCTCCTTAGGCACCGTAGCATGTAATGCACAAACATTCATGTAGACAAAACACTCATACACATAAAATATAAATTACATATAAAAGTATTATATCTTAGGTTTAGAGCTTTCTATCTAACTATCTTTTTCTCTATGCCTTGTTATTTTTCCTGTAAGGACTTCCACGTTTAGTGGTCTACAGGCATGAACACACACACAAGATCATAGGAAAAGAGAATCCAAGTCAAGACAAAATACCTGATCTGAGACACCAGTGCTGGCAAGTTGCTCTGGAGAAGCGGCTCTGAGAAGACCAGATTTTCAAACAGGTGTTTGTTATGCAGTTCCCATGTCACCTGGAACTTTTTCAAATGTTCATTTTCCTAGTTTAAAAGAAAAAAAAGGTAACAAAAGATGCAGTGAGTGGGTGGAAATATAAAGCTTTCTTGAAGGATGCCCCCTGCTCTACCACCTTCTGCACAGACCTACAATATCTTGTTTGTAAAGAGTCACTGTTCCCTGCTTGTGTCAAAACATATCAAACCAAATCTCTAATTTCAGCAATATGGGTTGCCACCTTAGTACATTCTAGGTAACCCCTACCTACCCCAACCCTAGAAAAGGGTTGTAGGTGGGCTCAGAAAGGAAAATGGAACAGGGGGTGGGAGGACCCTAAAACCTAGGACTGTCAAGATGGCACAGTTGGTAACAGTGCCTGGGTGCTACCCTGATGAACTAAGTTCGAACTCTGGAACACGCATGGTGAGAATCATTCCTACAATTTGTCCCCTTGACTACACAAGCATGAACACACAAATATGTAAAACATTTTTAAAAAGAAAAAAAAATTATCTGAGTCAGAACAATGCTTTTCTTGCCTGTCTTTGTCAAAGCTCATTCTGATAGTTGCAAATAAATTCTTCACTGGCAATGCTCTGGCAAGGAAAGAGCTTTGATTTCCTAAGAAACAGGAACAAACTTATCAAGTGCTATTGAAGACATGCTGGGAGCCCACAGCAGTGCTACCAAAGCCCATCAGTGTTCTCTAGCTCCTCTGGAGTGGATTACTTGCTGATGTTTTAGCCTTTGCAGTATTCTCAGTCTAGTTTTTCCTAGAAATGTCAGTAGTGAGAGAGGCTCCTCACTACATCTTCCATGTTGCTCTGATGTGCCCCACTTCTGTGTCCTTTTGAGGCACATACACAAAGCTCAGGGCTCCTTTACTTCTTTTTAATTTACCAATTCTCTTTTCAATCTCTGACTATTTTGGGTTTTTTTTATTAATTTTTTTATTATTATTTGTCTCCTGTCTCATTGCTTCTGTACTACCAAAGATTTAACTCTAGACCTTGAACATGCTGAACAAGCCCATTATACTGAGCTATATCCCCAGACCTTCCTTTGTTTGAGATAAAGCTTCATTATGTACCTCTGCTGGCATCTAACTTATAAAGCCTCTGCATTCTAAATTCTGGGATTAAAGGTGGTATATTTGTGCACATGTGAAAGAGTGAGAGAGATTATGTGTTCCTGAGTTTATTAGAATGTGTGTATGTGTGATTAAGTGTTTCTGAGTTTATTTTCTGCCAAACCTAGATGATCCTTTGTGATCATATTAATTCTTGATCCATAAATTTAAATATATTTTATTTCCTTAGACACAATAATCACAGTTACTTTATAAATACTTCAGTGTGTCGCTTGTTATCTCTGCTTGCACTCAGGCGTATTGTCTTCAACCTTTACTTTCTGATTTTAAAACAAACAAATAAACGGGGGCTGGAGTAATGGCTCAACAAGTAAGAGCACTGGCTGCTCTTCCAGAGGATCTGAGTTTGATTCTCAGCACCCATATGGCAGTTCAATTAATAACTCCAGTCACAGGGGAACCAGTGCCCCACCCTGGACCAAACATGAAGATGGTGCATAGACATACATGAGGCAGAACACACTATGTTTAAAAACAAAGAAGGACCAGCAAACATCTCATATGAGGGGAGATATTACCTATACACAGCTTGGACCACTGAAAAGTGACTTCCAGCTTCTTAGGTGTATCACAAAAATTTAGGGTCATGATAAGCATAGCTCTTGCTTTCCTTCTAGTACTCAGGTGATAGTCGCTTATGGGCCCGACATTATAAGCTAACTGACCCCACTCTGCATTAAACTGAGACCCACTTTTATCTATTCCAGGATCAGAAGAAATGCCTGGGGTCAATGTTAACTTGCAAACAGGTGTTGTCAGGATTCAAGTTTTGGAGTACTCTTTCTTCCCTTTTATGCCTTCTCAGCTCTATCTTTAAAAACTTTTATCTTCTTTTATATGAATTTCTAAACTTATCTGCTTTTCCCTTGGAGGACAAATATTGAGGAGTATGTAGTCTATGCCATGTATTATCAAAAGGAATATCCTTACATGTAAAACATGATCACACAGCTGCATGCTGTTCTTTCAAGTTTTAACTGGGGTCAAACAACAAGAAAATATTTCTATATTCTAAGTTAATAATTATTTCACAGCTATTTCACTTCTGGGCATATTCCCAGAGAATTTCATATCCTACCATCGAAATATTTGTGCTCCCACATTCATTACTGCTTCATTCTCTACAGCAAAGAATTAGTATCTGTTGTTCCTTTTGGAAACTACAGCTCCCAGATTCCTCCTAGATTATGGACACCTGCGCGCGCAGGCGCAGGACATTTCTCCTAGACACCCTTGCGTTCTTGTTAAAAAGCGAGCTTCCACGAGGCCTCGCTCTTTCCCTATCCTCTCGTGTCTTGCACACCTGTCCCTCATCGTGTTACCCCTCCCCCATTAAAGCGCACCCACGTGGGAGCCGCGTGTCTGTGTCTCCTCCTTTCGTGCGTGTTTTGTCTGTCCTGTGTTTGTCTCTACACACACACACACCCGCTTTAAAAGAATAATAGTATCAACCTAATTTTAGTCCACCAACAGATGACTGGACAATGAAATATGGCATGTATGTATGTATAACTGCATAGTATTTAGCTATGAAAAAAGGTAGTAACAATCTGCAAAAAATGGATGGGCTTAAAATACATATTAAGAAAAAAGAGGGCTACATGTTTTCTATCATATGCAGAATCTAGCCAACAATATATGTATATACATAAATAAGTGCGCATATAGGTACAGTAAATCATGAAGAAAAGAGTAAGAAAGACTATTAAGAGATGAGAAAGTACTGAATAAAGGTAATGACTATGAGTTATGAAAGAAATTTTTTTTAAAAAAAAGTTTTAACCGTCACAGATTTTTCAGTTTTGGTGGTATGTAAGTGCATGAAGATATATTTGATAGTAAAAGTATAATATCAAACATGAAGTTATACTTCTATTCTGAATGAAGTACACTGAAATGCAAATATTTTGGCAATTGTTAATTTTGGTGTGTTACTTTATTTGCCCCAAGTTCTACTTTTGAAGGTCTAGGGATACCCAGCCTTGCAGATACTAGGCCATCATTCTACCACAAAGCTCAAGTTAAACTCTATTAACTTTGTAAGATGGAGTCATCTGAGGAGGGCTGGATATCAACAACACTTTCTGGAGAGTATGTGGTCTTAAACAAAACAAAACAAAAAACAATAGCTGATACTCTCTAGGGATATGGGCAGGTACATGATTCTCTAGAGCAGCAGCTCTGAACCAAGTCTAGAATAGGCAGAGTCCTAAGTTGAGGTAGAGGAGGGCTGAAAGGTACAAGATGTACAAGAGAGTGCACAGGACAACTGAAACTACCAGGGTCCTCACGTCCAGCTTGCCTTACTCATCTCACTCAATTTTCCCTAAACATGTGTCTCACAAGCCTCTTCTTGGAAGTACTTACCTGGCACAGTGTTAAGACTGTGGCAGGGGGGCTGGAGAGATGGCTCAGTGGTTAAGAGCATTGCCTGCTCTTCCAAAGGTCCTGAGTTCAATTCCCAGCAACCACATGGTGGCTCACAACCATCTGTAAAGAGGTCTGGTGCCCTCTTCTGGCCTTCAGGCATACAGACAGAATATTGTATACATAATAAATAAATAAATATTAAAAAAAAAAAGACTGTGGCAGGGAAACTGGATAGTCTGAGGCTGTTGCAATGTCTTGCCAAGTATTACATGAACCTTTCTGGAGAGCCCCATTAACATCAGAACCAGATAAAGAACCAATGGTTACTGCAACTTTTCCTTCAAAACATGGCCACCACTAAGAAAGCATTAAAACCCACCCACTGAATTGTCACTTAATAATCAGATGAAATAATGATGAAGACTTGAAGACTATGGGGGAGATACCACACTTGATGGGTCGGGGAAGCAGCCTAGGGAGCTTCTGTGGTTGTCACTAGGATGCCTCTTTCTGTCCACCCAGAAATGGGGTGGTCAGAGATTCACTTATGTGCCCTGCTAGAACTGTGAGAACCCTGTAAGGAAAAGGCAAGGCAGCTTCAGTAAACTCATCCCATTCCTGCACTGCTGCTAGCTGCACACATGAAGAAATTCAAGCAAGAGGTCTTTACATGTGCCTTGCATCAACTGCAACACCAGTCAGTGGCAGTACATCAACACCAACACAAGACAACAAAAATGTTTTGGACTTCCTATCAATGCACCATGGTTTTCACCTCCATATCCTAATACCTCACTTCCTAGTGCTTAGGTCTTCCCTAAAAGATTTCCATGCTGTGGCTCCTGGACATTAATTCTCTTAATGCTTCTACCTGCCTGCAAAATCCATTGCACTAAGATTAATCCCACTCTACCTTGTGCGGAAAGGAGTATATGACCGTGCAAGGAGAACTTAACTGTACAATCAGTCCCCTGGCTGCATACACCTCCCCTATCACATGATTTTGTTCTTTAGTTCACCTCAACAGCAAAGAAAGAAGCGGGCATGATCTCTCACCAGAGTGCCAAGAAATGTACTGATGGATCGTGCAGCCTGGCAGAGGGCACCATACTCCTCCAAGAGTAGAGAGACAAAGTGGTGTGCCTGTGGTGGGCCCTGCAGGCCAGATGGTGCCTTGGCTTTCGCTGCAGCAGATAGCTGCCGGAGAAGGCGGACCTTCATTTCTAGCACATATTCCCGGGCTTGCTGCTCCAACCGCTGGTAGAGCTGATAGGGATCCCGCTCACAGAGCCTACAGAGACAAAGAAAAAGTCACTACTCAGCCATGATTGTCTACACATGTCAGTTGACAGTTTTTATGTCAGTGAGTGTCTTTTATTAAACACCTTTCTTGTGACGACCTGTAGGAGTACAAGGCAATTCAAGGAAAACTGACATCCCCCAAATGCTTCCTTTGACTGCACTGTTTATGCAACCTATATAAGGGACTCTGCTTCACTTCATGTCCATGAGAGAAGACCTAAGCCTAAGGTATTATAACTTACAACCAAGAGGTTAAAAAGCCTCCCTTCTACTGTGTCTGAGAGCTGGCCTCAGGTGCCAACACAATGAGTGGAACTTAAAAAATGACATGCTGCAATCCTAGCAGATGTGACACCTGTTTGGAGGATGGGGTCAGGTTTACCTTTCTTTTTTCTATGAACTCAGTATACCATACAAATGAGCTCATGTTATTTTCACAATTAGAACACGTTTTAAACAAAGGTCATTCTATTTTTAGATTACCAACAAAGCAAAGAAATGCATCCTTGTTAACTAGTCACAGTGGTAATGAATTTCTGTCCAAACTTACAGGTGATACTTTTTACAGTTTTGAGAAAAATGACCTTTCTTCCTCAGCCTCCTAATGCTGGATTATAGGATCACGCAACAAGGTGATGCAATTTTTAAAACTTGCTCTATAGTATTTGTCATTACTATGGTTAAAGTTGCTGCTCCTTTCAAAGGTACATTTCTGAGATGCCTCTAGATTAGTGGTTCTTAACCTGTGGATAGTGACCTCTTTGGGGTGTCAAATGACTCTTTCACAGGGGTCACCTAAGACCATTAGAAAACACAGATATTTATACTATGATTCATAAAAATAACAAAATTACAGTTATGAAGCAGCAACAAAAATAATTTTATGGTTGGGGGAGTCACCATAACATGAGGAACTATATTGAAGGGTCGCAGCATTGGAAAGGTTGAGAACCACTGCTCTAGATGGAAGCCTAGGACCACTGAAGCAATAACCAAAACATCTACTGGAATGTGTCACTATGAAGAACCAGCTGAGCTCTGTGGCTGTTGTAGAATATATTAAGTTTTAAACAACAAATTCTTCCATCTTTGGCTGCCATATTAAATCTAAAGAGAAAAGCATAGTTGTTATCTGTTCCATAAAAAAAAAAATTAGGTGTTGTGGACCATTTTTAATCCCAGTACTTGAGGCAAGAAGGTCTCTGTAAGTTCAAGACAAGCCCGGTTTACACAGCAATTTCCAGGCTAGCCAGAGTTACGTGATGAAATCTTGTCTCAAAATAAAATAAAACAGTAAATAAAAAAAAATTAAGCTAGACGATGGTGGCTCACACCTTTAATCTCAGCACTCGGGAAGGAGAGGCAGGCAGATCTCTGTGAGTTTGAGGCCAGCCTGGTCTACAAAAGCTAGTTCCAGGACAGGCTCCAAAGCTACAGAGACCCTGTTCCGAAAAGTCAAAATAAATAAATAAATAGATAAACAAATAAATAAATAGGTGTATTTATTATTTTTATATGAGTATGTATGTGTGCCTGAGTTTATGTGCACCTTGTGCATGCCTGAGCCCAGGGTAACCAGAAAAGGGCACTGTTTCCTCCTGGATTCAGAATGAGAGATATAGGCAGTTATGAGTCATGTAGGTTCTGGGAAACAAACCCAGGTCCCCTACAACAGCAGCAAGCATGCTTAACTGTTAAGCCACCTCTTCATTCCCTCCTGTTCCCTAAGGTTACATATCACTTAAGTTGTAAAAGATAAAGAGTCAAGCAAAACTGTGCAAGGTAGGATGTAAAGCTATGTATACAATCTGCAAGGTAATAAGTAAACCCTCGTGTACAATGTACAAGGTGATAAATATGAAGAGCCATGGATACAATGTGTTCAGAGAAAATAAACTGACAGGTTTCTCACTATGACTGCTACATTTCAAAAAGATGTATTAACTTTTGTAACATTAAAATATAGTGGGGGTTTTGCCCCATTATTAGAGATCAAACCCAGGTTTTTCACATGCTATGCAACAGCTCTACCATTGGGCTACCCAAGCCTTTATTTTGTGGAGACAGGATCTTACTATGCAGCTGAGACAGCCTTGAACTTGCTATAAAGCACAGACTACCCTCAAATTTATAATCCTGCCTTAGTTTCTCTGTGCTGGGATTAAAGGTATATATCACTAAGTCTGGCAATAATTTTAAGAAAATGTGTTCCCTATGTTTAAAGGACAGTGAAACAAGATTCAAATGAGCATGGAGTAATTGAACTCAAAATACCACAGGGCTGAGGAAAAGGCTTAGTGGCTAAGAGTACTTGCTTTGCAAACACAGGACCTGAATTCAAAGCCCAGTAACCCAGTAAAAGGCCAGGTGTCCCTGAGCATGTCTGTCACTTCAGCATTGGGAGGTGGAGCCAAGTAATTTCTGAGAACTTGCTGGCACCCAGCCTAGCTGAAAAGCATGGTGGCCGACCAGGACAGTCAAAACAGTGGGCTCTTCTAATTCAGTGAAAAGCCCTATCTCAAGGCAACAAGAAGGAAAGCAACAGAAGACACCCTGCCCTCCCTGAATATATACACATCTACACATTCACGTGCATATACCAAACACATACAAACTCTTAGAAAAGGAAGCCTGCAGACACCTCCTTATAGTTTTCTCAGTGCAGTAAAATTAGAAGCATTTTGATTCTTTGTTCATTTTCGTATCTTATAAATTTAAGGGAAAAATCAAATGATACTTTTGAGAACAGATTTTTTTTATTTATAATAAGGTTTATTTTTTTAAAATATGTATTGAGTTTTGCTTGCTTGTATATATGCCACATGTGTGTCTGGTGCCCAAGGAAAAAGGTATTGGATTCCTGGACCTGGAGTTATAGAAAGCTATGAACCACTAAGTGAGTGTTAGGAAACAAACCCAAGAGCAGTCAGGGCTTCTAATCACTAAGCAATCTCTCTCCAGCTCATGCAAACTGATTTCTTATGGGAAAAAGACATTGCAAGTAGTTCAACCAACCAATCATTCACACGTGTTCATAGATGCTGCTTCACCTGGATTAAACCTGTGCTGATACTGTTCTAAAATATCACAGACGTAGCATGAAGGGTCTGAGATATCATAGGTTTCATGTGCCATTAACTAGGAAACTTTTAAAGGCACTTACCACTTGGAACTGTCTCATATAGCACTAAGTAGACAATAGGTGAAATCCTGAACACAATGCTTTTACCAGTCAATGCCCCTGCTTCTTTGATATAATCTAATGTATGGCAACTGTGGCTTTGTAAGATTTCAAAAGTATGCAATCAACACATATGAAAAAAACAAAATGAGAGCCAATCCATGAAATATCAGGCTTATATCTACTGCCTTTATTTGGAACATTTCAAAAATCAGGGAGAAAAAAAGGCACACTTAAGTTGTAAAGAAAAACAAAAGTGACACCCACCCCACTTTCTGTCAGTCACTGGGAAGGAGCCTGCTGAAGAACAGATGCTAGGCAGGAGCCATTCCCTATGAGGGCAGCTGCTGCGAACCTCATAAGGTAAGTGCCTTCACAAGCAACCCTATCTCACAGTGCTTCAGTGGACAGGAATACTCTGTCATTCTCCCTGAGCTACAAATCCAACAGTGATTATGAAAGTATCCAGCATCACCTGGCACAACCAGGACTCTGGAATCCTGTCTATGTTACTGTCAGTCTTAATACATGACAGAAACATCTCAACTTAGAAACAGAAGAAACTGCAACAATTTACCCAGAAGGCTCATGCTGGTCAGTTGTCTGCTGAAGACCTGAGCTGTACCAAGAGCTCAAAAAGTTTAACTGAGCTTTACTCAGGACAAGCACTGAGGCTCCATGGGCAGATGGGAGGACAGGGATGGGATGGGGCTGTAACATGAAGGGGCAACTTGTACCTATCCACAAGTTCCTTCACTCCTTCTTTGTCGGGAACCAGAGACTGGTCCTGGTCTTCTGCCAGTGGGGTACCCGCCTGGCGGTATATGCATCGGACCATGTAGCGTACTTCTGACCAATAGTTTTGAAGCTGCTGCGGTTCCCGGTCTGTCTCTGCTGAGATGTCTCTGTGATAACATAGAAACCAGTAGAGTTAAGAGAGGCAGTCTACCTACTTGCCACAAGGTATACCCCATTTCCATACTTTGACCCCAGATGGCACACAGAGCCCTTGCTTTGCACTATTTGGTGCTCACTTGATTCTATCAGTCTGGCTGTCCCAGACCAGCAGTACAGCTTTTTTCTATCAGGTCCTGGCCTCTTCTTCCTTCAACCCCTAGCAGCTTCCATCCTGAGTTCCACCACCTCCATACCCATTTATTTATTCTCACCTTAGACTCATTTTCCTTTTTTAATTAATATTCTTTATCTTGAGATAAAATCTTGCTATGGAGCCCTGTCTGCACTGCACTGGAACACAGATTCCCCTCCCTCTCAAGTGCTGGGATTATGGCATGAAATAAGAGTTAATTTTTCTTTAAATTCTAAGAGTTCTCCCACTTTCCTCTTTCTGAGGCCCAACTTCCTTCTGTTTAGTCCCACAAGGCAGGGATTTTGTATTTCTGTATACCTTTCCTCATAATAGCAAGACCATGTCCTACTTTCGGGGTATGCCAAAAAGGTACTGTTATTTGTTAAAAGAACCCCATGTCTAAGGTGCTTTCCTATATTTTCTAGATACCCCGTCACGCCAGTATAAGCAGCACAACCAACTCAATACATACCTGCGCTCACTGCAGGCTTCACATGAGCAGGCATCTGAGGGCGTGGTGCCTAGCCCTGAAGAGGTCATTGTCTGTGTGCCTAGGGCCAGCCTCCCAGAACCACTGGCTTCAGGCTGGGAGCTCCCAAGTGATGAGTGAAGAAGAAAATCTTGACTCTGCTTTAAAAATAGAATACAACAGACCAGTTATGCTTATGATATCAGATGTCTATTGACTTTTTAAAAAATCCCTTATAGAACCAGGTGTAATGACCTTTATCCCAGTACTCAGGAGGTTAGAGGCAGTTGGGTCTGCTAGTTTGAGGCCAGTCTGGTCTTCTTGAACAGTCAGAACTACATACAGAGACGCTGTCTCCAAAACAAAATGCCTACTAAAAAAATGTTACAATAGACACGGAAATCTATAGCGAACTTTTTTGGGGAGTCAAAGGGAACTAACAGGTGACAAAGTCTACTACACAGCAGCACAGGCTGGCCTTGAGCTCGTTATACAGCCCAGATTTTCTTGCCTCAGTGTGCCGCACACTGGATAGGCAATAAACTCCAGGTTTTGTCTGGATCAATGTTTTTCTTACTTCCAATGGTTTTTACTATTACATAAAAGCATCCAGTAGATTTTATTTTTTTTAAATTAATTTTATTTATTTGCTTATTTATTTATGGTTTTTTAAGAAAGACAGGTCTGTGTAGACCTGGTTGTCCTGAAACTCACTTTGTAGACCAGGCTAGCCTAAATTCACAGAGATCTGCCTGCTTCCCAAGACTTGGGATTAAAGGTATGTGCCACCACTGCTCAGCCAGATTTTATTAGAGAGAAAGAGAGATGACAAATAAATAATCTTGACTTCCAGTGCCCTAATCAGCATATGATGATCCCAGCAGGCACCTCTAAGGTGTGATATGCCCACAACTGCCTGACAACAGGGCAGTGGTCCCAAAACCTATGCTGTCTGCTCTGACCACCAACAAGGAGGCCTGAGAATACCCTAGAACAGACAATGTAGGTTAGAGCACTGGAATAGGCTCCTCAGAGTCCAGAGCAGAAGGCAGCCTGCTGTGACAACATTCAAACATCAAGAGAGAAAAGAACTGAGGCACGGCATAAGTTCTTGAAGGGAGAGGGCCAGATATAAGAAATGTACCTCCTATACACTAAGATGCTCCTCAACCTGATCAGGTGCAAAGTACTGAGAAAGTCTAAAGGGGTTGAGTGTGCACGCACACATACACATACACATACAACTTTATACCATCTTAGGCTACTGCTGAACAAGGAGCAGACACCTCAAGGCTAAAGTGCTCCAAAGTCTGGCACATATCAGACTCTGAAGTGGAAAAGCACAAGAGCTTTCTGTCTAGCAGATAGAACAGGGAATTGCACTGTCACTACCACAAGAGAAGGAGCATTCATCTGCAAAGAACCCACACAAAGAGGTGCTGCACAATGAGAAGGCACAGTTAAGCATCCTTCAGTCTAGCCTCCAGACCAGGGGAAAATACCTGGCATAGGTCAGACATCAAGTGTATATTATTCCTGCTATTGCAGCCATACATAACCTAGACCAAGAACCTTGTAGCCAAAAAGCCATAGATAGTCTGACAAGAACCAAGACCCTGTATGTCTCTTCCCCAGGCCCCTTTCTCCACCCTGGTAGAATAGAGAAGGGTATAGGACATAGCCTCTATCACAGTGATCCCTACCATGTCCACAAAAGCTGTAGGAGAAACTTTGAATTAGGTGAGACAGTCAGGTTTTTATGTACACTAGATTTGAAACCTGAAAATGAGATGATTCCAACAAAATATAAAGTATGATTGCCATCATGGAAGTGTATAGAGATAAGTGGGCAGCACAGCTTGACACTGGTGATGAATCACATGGCTGTTCCTCAACAGCAGTAGGTCAGCCACTTAGTGTACAAGGCTGACTATTCTCTCCTAGCTTATGCCCACTTCCACCCTCACCTCAAACTAGCACATTCACACCCCAACACTCAGTAGAAGCCTCTGTCATCTCTCACCTGGTGACTGCCAGGCTCTCTACTAGTCTCCACTTGCCTTTACCCACTCTCAAATAGCAGCAGAGAGTGTGCATGGAGCTCCCCTGCATAACACCTTCTGTTCACTTCTGAATTACTTGGGAATGCATTCCTTGTTTCTTACCAACGCCTTCCATGTTATCTGGGACAAAGTTCTGCTTCTGTGTCACTACTGTACCTGTTCCTGTCTATAGTGCTCGTCAACTAATCTTGGTATGCCTTCTGATGGTCTGATAGAGTTCTATAACTCAGGGCTCAAACAAAAAGATGCCCTACCCACAGAAGACAATAAAGTCAGTAAGTCATTTTTGGTATTTCTGTTTGTTTACTTAAATATTTTTGGCCACTCAATTCAACATCCAACTCTGCCATACTCTATTATGATGAATAGACACATGTCACCTGTGTAAGTAACAGATACAATGTTCAAGAATGGGCAGAGGATGGTAGGATAGTGAAAGGACTCCCAGGCTTCTTGTGTATTTCCTCCCCTGTTCATATAACTAGACAGCTTTGTCCTTAAAGAAACAGAGACTGAACAACATGCTCTCTCCAGTGAGAGGAGTTTTAATAGCACCCAACTGGGCCTATAGCACCCTGAGGCACCTCTGTTCTCTAGCAGGGAATAATCAAATCCTCTAAGTTGGTTTCTTCTGGAGTCTGTTCCTTCAGCTGCAAAGACTTGGCTGCTTTTGAGAATTACCATGACGGGTCTTCAGGGCTCACTTCACAGATCTGAGTGTGTGATGATCTCCCACCACTGGGTAGTTTCTTGTGTTAAGATGTACATTAAAATGTATTTACTGACTGCTGGTAAAGTTCTGCTTGGCACACCAACCTAACCACCATGGTTAATCTCTCCTCTCACAAACTGCTATATGAAATCTTGACTTTTCTTACTTTCTCATGTTTTTGTCTTCAACACTGCAAGAGAAGGTGTGTGTGTGAGTGTGTGTGTGTGTATGTGTGTGTGTGTACCTGCTCACACTGTGCATGAGCACTTACTGTGACAGGTGGCACAACAACCACAAACTAAAGTGACTTTTCTTAGTGAGAAGGGATAAGGCTAAGAGTAACTATATATTAAATCCCTGAATATAGCACCTTATAGTACTTATTTAGGCTGAATCTCAGGTTCTGTCCAAACTGAACACAATTTTAAAAAATGAGACAAAATCCAATGGGCAATGTGCAATTTGCAATATCCATCTTCCTGCTTCTACAAATCTGTGAACAAGATGCATGGTAAGCGCCCACCAACATAGACTACTGATTCTGTCACTGTATTTTCCCTACAATCAATCATAGATGGCATCTTCAAGCTGTGGGTTCAAATAATCCCCTACATCAAGCTGCTTCTGTTAGGTATTTTATTAGAGTGATTAACAAGAAAAGCAAGGGTCACTGCTATGATAAACCTGACTCTGTGATTCAAAGGCCTTTGATGTGAGGAATGTAGGAGTTTTGAGCTTTTGGGCTAGATAAGCCTTAGGATGTATTTTGATGAGAGTTTAGACAATCAAAATGCCAAATTAATGAGAACAGTAGAGACCAAGAGAAACAAATGAGGGAGATAACCAGGACCTAGCTCTGTGGGAAGATGACAGGTGTTAAGCACTGCTTAAAAAACAAACAAACAAAAGAAAAAACTAAGGTGAGTCTCTCTGACTCATCTTAAAGAAAAGAATGTAGTTCTCCATTACTGTTCCAGCACCATGCCTGCCTGCCTGCCTGCCTGCCTGCCTGCCACCATGCTGATCATAGACTACAATGTCAAGAACAAAACATAAATTCAACAAAGCAAATTCTGAGACAGCAAAACTATTATCTTGGCAAAAAGAGACCAAAATCAAGACTGCAGTTGGCTTGAAGCAGGAGTGAAGGTCAAGACTTCCATTCTCTCCATATTGAGAAAGTTCTTTTCTTTTCAAAATCAGGTAACTTCCCCAAGTAATTTAGGGTGAATTTAAACATTTACTTTACACAATAACTGAAACAACAAGAGGGATTTATGCATCCTCCTCCACTTTAACAATATGTAGTATCCTTGAGGTGAATGGGTACATAGAAAACAGACAGACATATACATACATACACACATACATATATTCATACAAACATAGAATTTTAGTGATCACATTAAAGATTATTAAGTGCTAACATTAATGATTATGAATTCTGACAAAAAGGGAAATGGCTCAGTCAGTAAAGTGATCACTATGTAAGCATGAGATCCTGAGTTCTACCCTGTGCCCAGAGCCCCAAAGTAAGAAGCCAAGACCAGTGGCACATGCCTTAATCCTACCACTGGAGAGTTAAGAGTCAGGAAGACCCTGAAGTACATTCACTAACCAACTTAGCCAAATGAGTGAGCTTCAGCTTCAGTGAGAGACCCTTAAGTTTTGAGTAAATTGGAGAAGATACACAATGTCAACCTGTAGCCTGGAACATGTATGTGCATATACATAAAAAGAGTGAGATAAAAATTCTCATATTAATCATAATCCTCATTTGTGCTTACCTCTTTTGTCTCTGCAACTTTTTTAAATATATATATATAGTGTACACACATATATGGTATATATATATATACACACACATATATATGTGTGTGTGTCGGTTTTTTTTTTTTTTGAGACAATTTACTCAGGAGATCTTGACTTTTTCTACTTCCCATGTAGATTAGATCTATGTAAGTCTCTCCTAGTGTCCTCATTGTTGTCTAAGTTCTCTGGGATGGTGGTTTGTAAGCTGGTTTTCTTTGCTTTATGTTTAAAAACCACCTATGAGTGGGTACATATGATAACTGTCTTTCTGTGTCTGGATTACCTCACTCAAAATAATGTTTTCTAGCTCTATCCATTTTCCTGCAAAATTCAAGATGTCATTTTTTTTCTGCTGTGTAGTACTCCATTGTATAAATGTACCACATTTTTCTTATCCATTCTTTGGTTGAGGGGCATTTAGGTTATTTCCAGGTTCTGGCTATGACAAACAAAGCTGCTATGAACATAGTTGAGCACATGTCCTTGTGGCACGATTGAGCATCCTTTGGATATATACCCAAAAGTGGTATTACTGGGTCTTGAGGAAGGTTGTTTCCTAATTTTCTGAGAAATTGTCACACTGACAACCAAAGGGGTTGTACCAGCTTACATATTCCTGCCAACAATGCAGAAGTGCTCCCTTTCCCCACAATCTCTCCAGCATAAACAGTCATCAGTGTTTTTGATTTTGGCCATTCTAACAGGTGAAAGATGGAATCTCAGAGTTGTTTTGATTTGCATTTCTCTGATGACTAAGGATGTTGAACATTTCAAGTGTCTTTCAGCAATTTTAGATTCCTCTGTTGAGAGTTCTCTGTTTAGGTCTGTACTCCATTTTTTTATTGGATTATGTGTTCTTTTGGTGACCAATACTTGAGTTCTTTGTATATGTTGGAGATCAGACCTCTGTCTGACGTGGGGTTAGTGAAGATCTTTTCCCATTCCATAGGCTGTCATTTTGTCCTGTTGACGGTGCGTGTCCTTTGCTTTACAGTAGCTTTTCAGTTTCAGGAGGTTCCATTTATTGTTTCTCTCAGTGTCTGTGCTGCTGGGGTTATATTTAGGAAGTGGTCTCCAGTGCCAATGCGTTCAAGAGTACTTCCCACTTTTTCTTCTATAAAACTTTATGTTGAGGTCTTTGATCCATTTGGACTTGAGTTTTGTGCATGGTGATAGACATGGGTCTATTTTCATTCTTTTATATGTTGATAACCAATTATGCCAGCACCACTTGTTAAATATGCTTTCTTTTTTCCATTTGATATTTTTTGCTTCTTTATGAAAAATCAGGTATTCAAAGATTCAAAGATGTGTGGGTTAATATCTAGGTCTTCTATTCGGTCCATGGGTCCTCCTATCTGTTCTTATGCCAATACCAGGCTGTTTTCAGTACTGTAGCTCTGTAGTAGAGTTTGAAGTCAGGGATTGTAATGCCTCCAGAAGTTCTTTTATTGCACATTATTGTTTTGGCTATCCTAGGTTTTTTGCTTTTCCATATGAAGTTGAGTACCGTTCTTTCGAGGTCTTTGAAGAATTTTGCTGGGATTTTGATGGACATTGAGTTGAATAAAAATATTTTTTAAAATCACTTAGTGCTAATGATAAATTCTTTAAAACTGTATTTGTGGCTGGGTATGATGGCACATTCCTTTAATCCCAGAAGCAGGCAGTTCTCTGAGTTTAAGGCCATCCTCATCTACACAATAAGTTCCAGACCAATCAGAGCTATAAAGTAAGATCATGTCTCAAAATAATAATCTAAAAATATAAATAATATAATGAAATTGCATTTGTAAGCAATCTTTGTGTGTATGTCTGTGTATGTTTGAGACAGGGTCTCACGATATAGCTGTGGCTGTCCTGGAATTCACTATGTAGAAAGGCTGGCCTCAAACTCAGAGATTTACCTATTTCTGTCTCCTGAGTGCTAGAATTAGAGGGGTGTGCATTCATCCCTGGATTGTAAACAATCCTGACACATGTTTTCCCATAAATGAAAAGAGATGCTAGGGAATATAACAATTTGACTTCCTAAATTCATAGCTGTTGGGCTCTCCTATGTTGCCCAGGCTACCTTGAGCAAAAAGACTGTCAGTCAGCCAGCTAGACTAACTTTACACTAGCTGTTCTGAACACTCCAAAGAGGTCTTCAGACAACTAAACGGACTGCAGCTGACTGCCTGTCTGTGCAGTCTGAAGACACAGTCTTAGCCAGCGCTGTTTGAAATAGGCTGCATGAGACTATTTGCTCTCACAAATCTCTATGAACTCTAGATTATTCTTTCCACCACTTCCCCTGGTGGACTTCAGAGGAACTGCTGTGATGGGGCTATGAGAAAATAGTGTGACTGGTCCAAACACCCTTTCCTGGGCCATATAATATATACATATACTCAGACATAAGTATAACAATGGTGGTAGAATAATGGATAAGTTGTGGAAGAGGTCAGACAGACACTTGCCTGAAAGGTGAAGAGGTAGCTGGTGTGGGACCATGATCTGTACTCTGTCAATTATATTTTATTTTATTTTTTTAAAAAAATATTTATTTATTATGTATACAATATTCTGTCTGTATGCCTGAAGGCCAGAAGAGGGCGCCAGACCTCTTTACAGATGGTTGTGAGCCACCATGTGGTTGCTGGGAATTGAACTCAGGACCTTTGGAAGAGCAGGCAATGCTCTTAACCACTGAGCCATCTCTCCAGCCCTGTCAATTATATTTTAAACGCTGGCAGGAAGTATAGGCGGGACAACCAGACAGGAAGTAGAGGTGGGTCATTAAGAACAGGAGAATTCTGGGAAGAAGAAAGCTCATTCTTCTGCAGTCCTTGCCCAGCCACAGAAGCAGCAAGATGTGACTGCCTCGCTGTAAAAGATACTGAGCCATGTAGCTAACACAAATAAGAACAATGGGCTATATAAGTTATAAGAGTTAATATGAAGCCTGAGCTAATCAGCCAATCAGTTTATAATTAATGTAGACCTGTGTGTGATTTCTTTGGATTTAAAAATTGCGGGAACCGGGCTGGGGGACTGAGCAAGACAGAAAACTCAGTCAACAGGTAGCAGCTAAACAGTTCAAGAGCCAGGACAAGAAGAGCAACAGAGACAGGGAAACAGAGAAAAAGAATGAGTGAAAAGCTTGAGATGTCAAGTTTTTTGAGACCACAGGTAGTAACAATGGTAGCTAACAAGGGCTGAGAAATACCAATATGTCAGGCCTGAACAAATACTGTTAACACTAGAGGAAAAAGTTTTGTTGCAGCTTCCACTTGCTTACTGCTAACCTTTGCTGATGCCAAGCACCAAAATAAATAAATAAATAAATAAATAAATAAATAAATAAATAAATAAATAAATAAATAAATGGCAGAAGCAAACACATTTACCCACTGAATTATCTCCTCCACTCCTCAAAATGTATGTATGCAATTTTATGTGTATGAGTGTTTTGTCTGCATGTATTTCTGTTTCTGTTTGTTTGATAGTCACTGGAGCTCAGCAGAGGGTAGAGGATCCCCTCGAACTGGAGTTAGAGATGCTTATTAGAAACTGGACCTGGGTACTCTGGAAAAGTAGCTAGTACTCTTAACTCTTGAGCCATTTCTCTAGTCCCAGCCCTGAAAATGTTTTAGAAGTAGCCTTATTGTGGCTCATGGATCATTCAGAAGTGAGTTTAATTTGTTTGCCTAAAGACAGGATCCCAGCACTGACATCAGTCAGCTTACAACCACTCTAGGGAATCTGATGCCTCCAGTCTCTACAGGTATGTACATGTATTGTGTACACACACACACACACACACACACACCAACACAGACATGTAATTTAAAAAATAAATATAATCTAAGAAAGGGAGCAAAGACGGAAGGGAGGGAGGGAGAGGAGAAGGGTAGGAGAACTCATGGTTAATCTCAACTGTCACTTTTATAAGATTTAGAATCACCTGGGAGGCAGTTCTGGGCAAGACTGTGATGGAATATTTTGATTTAAAGAACTGAGGTGGGAAGACCTGACCACAGTGGATGGCACTACTACTTAAATGTGCTTCTTAACTATATAAAACAGACAAAGTAAGCTAAACACTAGGATGCATATATCCCTCTGTTTCTTCTTTAAATGTAATTTAACTTAATGAGCACTGGTGTTTCGCCTGCATTCATGTCTGAGGGTGTCAAGATACCCAAGAACTGGTATTACAGACAGCTGTGAGCTATCACGCCGAGTGCTAAGAATTGAGTCCTCTGGAAGAGCAGCCAGTACCCTTAACCACTGAGCCATCTCTCCAACCCCCTCCCCATGTCTCTTTATTGTGGGTGTCATGTGACCAGCTGCTTCAAACTCCTGATGCCTTGACTTCCCCATGATGGACTGTGCCTTGAATTGTGAGCTAAAATAAATCCTTTCTCCCTTAAGTTGCGTTTGTCAGAATATTTAATTATAGCAACAGAAAAAGAAACAGACAAAACATACAAGAGATCTTACAAAATAAAAATAAAAGGATAGTCTGGGTAACTAATGTCAATACGCTTAACAAAATATAGGCAAATTCTGTTATAGACAGAAGCTAGCATCTCTAGCAAAAGAGATAAATAACACATCTAACAAATAAATTGTTACAAACCAGTCCCAAAAAGGCAACTTCACATCAACACAGCTTCACAACAGAATTCTAACAACTACTTATAGAAAAAAAATAATACAGGGGCTGGAGAGATGGCTCAGTGGTTAAGAGAATTGCCTGCTCTTCCAAAGGTCCTGAGTTCAATTCCCAGCAACCACATGGTGGCTCACAACCATCTGTAAAGAGGTCTGGCGCCCTCTTCCGGCCTTCAGGCATACACACAGAATATTGTATACATAATAAATAAAAATAAAAAAAAACATTTAAAAATACAAATTCTACCCAAACTTCCTGAAAATTAACAAGAAACATTTCCTTGTTTGTTCCTCCCCCCCTCTGTTTTATTTTCCGAGACAGGGTTTTTCTGTAGCTTTTGAGCCTGTCCTGAAACTGGCTCTGTAGACCAGGCTGACCTTGAACTCACAGAGAATCGCCTACCTTTGCCTCCTGAGGGCTGGGATTAAAGGCATGTGCTACCACCACACAGCTCCAAGTTTATTCTTTTTTTTTTAAAGCATTTAAAATTTCCTAGCTTATTCTAAGACACCAAAACAACACAAAGCAAATTTACAGACTAATAATATTTTTCACAACCACAGACATAATAATTCTTTTTTTTTTTTTTTTTTTTTGGTTTTTCGAGACAGGGTTTCTCTGTGGTTTTGGAGCCTGTCCTGGAACTAGCTCTTGTAGACCAGAGGTCCGCCTACCTCTGCCTCCCAAGTGCTGGGATTAAAGGCGTACACCACCACCACCCGGCTTAGACATTCTTAACAAAACATTAGCACACTGGAGCCAAAGCAGCAAGAGCATTTACTCAGCACCTAGATGGTGGCCTACAATTGTCTTTCTGGCCTCAGCTGACACCAGGGAGGAAAGTGGTATATCAATATACATGTGTAGGCAAAACACACATACACATAAAAATAAAAATAAATAAATTTAAAGAAAAAAGTTCAAAGTATCATATTAACACTTGTGGACTAGAGAACACAGTAACTTTTAAGATTCTCAAGCTGAGTATGGTGGCATATGCCTTTAATCCTAACACTGAGAGACACATCTCTGTAGGTTCGAGATCAGCTTGGTCTACAGAACAAGTTCCAGGACAACTAGGGCCACACAGAGAAACCCTGTATCAAAAGGCAATAAACAAAATAACAACAAAAGAAAATATGATACTTGACTTTAGAGATAATCAAACTATTTTTCTAAATACACTTCAGGAACTCCTTCCATCTATCTACAGAAAGAAGTTTGTTACTGTGTGCTCCAAGAGAATAATCTTTAACAGCAAAATATGGAAGCTAAAATGTATTATATTTATAAAGATGACTAGTACACAGCAACAAATCTCAATTACAATGAATGAATACTATATGATTGTGACTATAAAATTCAAAACATTTTTAAAAATCAAACTAGATTTAGATGCTCAAGTGCTATCACTAACAAGTGATAGCGGAAGACCAGAAGGTGATCAACAGTTCAGCAGGAAGGCAAACCTAAGATCAAAGTAACAGAAGAACCTGAGCTGAGGACTATCACTTGACTTCTCAACCTCTGTGGAACAGTCAACACCAAACACATCTACAACCACGGGAAGCAACCAGAGCTAACTCACCAATGAGAACAAACTCAGGGGGAAAAAAAACAAACAAACAAATTTTCCATCCAGTATTAGAACCAATTTCTTCAGAATTCTGGCACTGAGTATCAGCAGCTATTCAGCAATCCTTTAGGATTACAGTACCAAATTGAGACTGCCAAGACATCTATCCAGCCTTGTGGATAAACCAACTATTGGATTTCTCAGCCTCTCCAGTCTGAGACAAGGTACTATTTGACTACCCAGAATAAGAGAATATATGTAGTCAACTTGCCAAAGTCACTGACAGGTAATAGAATCAGACAAGTGTTCTCTATTCACTGCCTGGCATTTAACCAAACAGAACAGAAGAAGCAAAAGCAAGAACAATGCTTAAGAAAGAAACGGACATGTTAGTTTGATGTGGGATTCCCCTCTGTATGCTGTGAATACCATTGGTTAATAAAGAAACTGGCTTGGCCTGATAGGGTAGAGTAGAACTAGGCAGAGAAAACTAAAGTGAATGCTGGGAGAAAGAAGGACGGAGTTGAGAGAAGCCATGGAGCTGTCACTAGAGACAGACATGATCAAACCTTGTCAGTAGGCCACGAGCCTCATGGTAAAATATAAAATAATGGAGATTGGTTAATTCTAGATGTAAGAGAAAGCTAGCCATATGTTTAAGTAAGTAATTGGCCAAGCAGTGATTTAATTAATACAGTTTCTGTGTGATTATTTAGGGGCTGAGAAGTCAGGAACAAACAAGCAGCTCTCCTTACAACACTAGTTCTACACAAATCCCCCCCCCCAAATAAACAGAGACACAACTCATTTTATGAGGTTTAAAGGACAAGCCAAAAAGGCTCCAAGAAGACATTCCTCCTGATCACAGATGTCAAACTAGTGCAGCAAAGTGGAGAAAGTATGTCCAAGCAGATCTAAAAAAACCCATGGCTTTTCCAAAACAATCCAAATCTGAAAACAAGCCAAAAGCCTATAAACACACAAACATGCAGCACTAACACATACATACAAGTACTGTCTTGTGCAGTTTCTCATTAACAGGAAGAAATGACTAATCCTACAGCAACAAGGATGCTCTCAAAAGCACTGTGCTAAATGGCACAAGTTTATGGGCACTATGGAAAATGAAGAACTGTAGGGATAATACTTAGGTCCAAAATATACTAAAGCCTGATTAACCTGAGTTGAATTCCTGGGACCTATATGGTGGAAAATAACCAACTCTGACGCTATCCTCTGACCTCCATACAACATTCTGTGGCTCCCCTATATGTACATACACATGCACACAATTTTAAATGAAGAAATATAGATATAATGGGGGGAAGACTATGAAAAGAGGTACCTACATGGATGAATAATGCTTCTCCTAGAAGTCAGGGGTTATTAAATAAAAATGTCAGTAGTAGTTGTGGGATATGACCCCCAAAGTTTCCCCAAACCATACAGACTATTGTCACTACTTTTGATCATCCACCAAGCTAGATGTAAGACCCTATTGTTGAAGATATTATGCATCTTGATTGTAGGACATAGAGAAATAAAGCCAGAACTAAGCTTCCAGCTTCCTTCCTGCTAGCTAGCTTTCATAATGATGGAAGGTCCTGTACTCTGTAAACCACTGAAGCAGAAATGTCATCAGTGTCCAGATATAAACCCTATGAGTTATAATTAATTACCGCCAGACAAGATATATCCACCGTAACCATAATGGCATTGATATTTTGTGAGTAATCAACTGCCTCCTGATTGGGTATAAGGCCTACTCCATAGGAGGGAATCCATGTCTGGTCTCTAAACCTAGCCTGTGACTGGTAAAGTCATATGCCCTGGTGGGGAACCTATTACTGTTTTGCTAAATGGACACATTATCAAACTACTTTCTTTTTTTTTTTTCTTGGTTTCAAACTACTTTCTTTTTTTTAATTTTTTTTTTGAGAAAAGGAAAAGAAAGTTTCCACCTCCTCCCAGCCTCCCATTTCCCTCCCCCTCCACCCACCTTTCTCTCCCTCCCCCTACTCCTCTCCCCCTCCCTCTCCAGTCCAAAGAGCAGTCAGGGTTCCCTGCCTTGTGGAAAGTCCAAGGTCCTCCCCCCTCCGTCCATGTCTAGGAAGGTGAACGTCCAAACTGGCTAGGCTCCCACCAAGCCGGAACATGAAGTAGGATCAAAACCCCGTGCCATTGTCCTTGGCTTCTCTTCAGCCCTCATTGTTCGCCATGATCAGAGAGTCCGGTTTTATCCCATGCTTTTTCAGTCTCAAACTACTTTCTAAATACCTACATGCACATCCACATAGCAATGCTGCTCCTAGCCTTGGTAAGAGAAGCTTCTTTTGCAGTGGGCAGCAGTCAATGAATACACTCACACTAATCAAAATGCTAAGAATAAGTTACAGTTGAAAGTTGAACACTAAAAATGACATCTGTATCACCTCCTTCAAGACTCAGCAAACATCATAGAAGAGAGAGTAGAAAGAATGTTAAGAGCCACAGGATGGGGAAAAGTGCTGTGAAACATTGTCTTCTGGACATGACACGATTGTTATACTTAAGTGGTTACAGCATCTGTGCTTACCTGAACAATATGGGCCCCATCAACATTCCATCATAGATTAATTGGGAAGTTGCTCATAAGGCTTCCATCTGTCCCCAAAGAGCTAATAGTTGCTGGGGAGAATTGTCATTTTCTTAACTGGCATAGCCACTGTTAAGTTGTCCATACTACAGTAAATAAGCCTCACTTCCAATATTCATATCAATAACCCTAATCAAACTCCTTGGGTCATAAAAAAAACAAACATGAAAGTCGGAAAGCACTTGTGAAGGTTTTAGGAGGGAGAGGGAAAAGGATAAGGAAAGGTACTGGAAGAAGGGGAAATAGTCAAAATTTAATATAAACTTGTATGAAACTGAAAAAAAAATATGAGATGAAAATTTCAGACTGATTATGTTCTGAATCTCTGGTGAAGAGATTGCAGAGGATTTCAGAGGTCCTGACAGTTCAATTCTGAGAAACTACATGGTGGCTCACAACCATCTATAATGAAATCTGGTGCCCTCTTCTGACATACAGACAAATATGCAGGCAGAACTGTATACATAATAAATAAATAAATAAATAAATAAATAAATAAATAAATAAGGAAGGAAGGAAGAAGGAAGGAAGGAAGGAAGGAAGGAAGGAAGGAAGGAAGGAAGGAAGGAAGGAAGGAAGGGAGAGGGAGGGAGGGAGGGAGGGAGGGAGGGAGGGAGGGAGGGAGGGAGGGAGGGAGGGAGGGAGGGAGGGAGGGAGGGAGGGAGGGAGGGAGGGAGGGAGGGAGGAAGACAAAGCAGGAAACTTCCAAAAGCAGGGCCGAGAGGAACACTAACTTCTAGTTTGATCAGCACTGACTCCAGGATTAGTTACTAACACTCTGCCACCAAAACTGGCATCGAAACTGGGGGCGAGGTGTCTTCAAGGAGCCCCTGGCTGGGCAGCCAGATGAACAGTCAATGAGGAAGAGGAGTAGACCTAGGAGGTGGAGAGCCTGATCCACAAATGCTTCTCAAACTGCCACTGGGACTAACCTGAAAACAAAAGGCAGGAACTGCTGCTTGTTGCTCACCACAAGAAGCAAGGGATCAGAAGAAAAATCACTCAGAAGAGGGCTTCTTACATTCAGTAACCAAAAGGAAAAAAGAAGAAAAATAAAATAATAAAAGGGAAGAGGAGTCTTGAATATGGGAATGGTTGAAAAAGTCATCTCCTAGAACACAAAGAGATATCAAAGCCTAAATGGGAACAGCAGCCACTAAGCATTAACCTATATCAGAGATTAGAGCAAGCCTAATGGACTCAAAGACTCTCGTGAGATAAGCCTGAAATCAAGGAAGGAGGAAGGCCAGGATTCAGAAGTGCAGGATAAAAATTTTCAGCTATTTACCAGTACATGGAACTGTCTAGAACTCAACAAATGAAAATTCTTCTAGCTTTTCAGGGAACTTTATTGTCAAAAAACCCCTAAGGCCAGATGCAAAAGCCAAAAGCACCAAATAGCTTGCTGACTGCAGATAAGGAAGCAGACGCTCTTCAGACACATTCCAGAGAGTGAGCACGGGCCAAAAGATAGTGTAGGAGGAAGCATTCCGATGACAGGCGGAAATCCTTTCCTTTCATTGCCAGTTAGCCCACCACCCACAAGAGAGGAGCAGGAAGCCCAATGAAGCTGCAGCCACTCACCGGCTGGTCAAGACCGCTGTGCCTCTCCTCCTTCTCCACAGTCCTCCGGCAGTCTGGGCATACCCACAGCGGCAGGTGCAGCACGCTGTTGCCCTTGGGAGCCATGGAAAGGGCCAATTTGCTCGCAGTCTTAACTCCACTCTCTAAGAATGAAGAGTCTTTCCGTTCACTTCTGCATAGAAGACAATAATCCCCAGCGGGGTAGGGTGGTGTCCTATGATTCATGCCAAAACTAAAAGGAGTCTGGAATAGAAAAAAAATTCTATGTTCAAAACCTGAACCAGGAAGCCAAGATTGTTGTTTGTTGTATGTATGTATGCATATATATATGTATGTATATACACATATGTATATTTATATCAAACAAAATAGGAGACGTATTCTAGAAACTGGTGACATTTCAAATAAAATAGGAACACCATAAAGAAGCACTTCACCCTTCACTTAGACTCAGTCTGCATTAATTCTACCAGGAAAACCATCAACACAGATCTTCGGACCTCAACCAGGCATGAAATCACTATAAGAAGTATTTGCACACAAGGGCTTGCACCAAGGCAGTTTGGCTTGAGAGCATCTCTGAAGAAAGCCATCCCTGGTCTACACTCCAGAGAACAGAGAATCTCAAGGCAGCTGTATCCCCAAGACCCAAACTTTCAAGCTATGTGATCATGATGCTGAATTTATAGCTTAATTCCAAGACTATGGGGTAAATGTAGGAGAAGGGGCCTGAAGCAAAGGATCCTCTGCCCTTGGAATACACAAAGAAGTTAAGTCTTATAGGTTTGGAAATAGAAAGTGCCAAGGCCACCAAACAGGGAGCAAGATTTTAAATCAAAGCAGAAAACTGAGATGGATCCTCCTCCTATATTATATAGCATTACTGTCTAACAGCTGAGGGACACCTGCAGGCATAGGGCAGCCCCAGAAGGCAGAAAGCGCCTTGCACATTGCAATGGCATACAGCAGATCTCTCTTAAGCCTCTCCTGTCATTGGCATCAAATAGGAAGGAAGAAAATCTCATTCTTCTCTAGTGCTCAGCTGGCCTTGCCAAGCCAGCTCCTCAGATCTTCCCTTAATCCCATGGCTCTCCCTGCACTACCATCAATATTCAACCTGACTATGAGTGTGCATTAACAGCACAACTAACCCACGAGAACCCAGAGTTCCCAAGTGGACGTTAGGCTACATAGAGGCATTGGAGCTGAGTAAATGAATTATTGACTGAAGGAAAGTCTTTCAATTTTACATGCTCTGATAAATCAGTGGTTGAAACAATATGTATCCATTGTACCCACTAGCCTGAATTTAGCAGTTATTTCAGTGGGTGACAGGGTGAGGCAATTCTCCAGTTAGGGCCTGCAAACCACCCAAAAAACAGTACAAGAATAACATATTTTTCCTATACCAAAAGACCTGGGATGTCTACATTATGAGAATTTCAAAACTCACCTCACTTAAACCTGTCTGTTTCCTGTCACAGAGTAACCACAACCACCAGAGATCACAGGCTGTCCATGTACATGCTAGGTTCAAGTGTACCACAGACCAGGCCAGAAATGCAATGTGACAGCCAGAACTGACAAAAGACACCAACTCATTCATCACCAATGCAAGGATCCAAAAGTGTTTTAAGATTTCAGCTTTAGGGCTGGAGAGATGACTCAGAGGTTAAGAGCATGGCTGCTCTTCCAGAGGTCCTGAGTTCAATTCCCAGCAATCACATGGTGGCTCACAATCATCTATAATGAGATCTGGTGCCCTATTATGGTGTGCAGGCATACACACAGGCAGAACACTATGTGAGTGTATATATATAGACAAATAAATCTTTTTAAAAAAGATTTCATCTTTATTCAGACTCTAGGATATTTGCATATATGTTAAAATATATCTGGGGGCAGGCCCAAAATTTATGACTATGAAGATTTTGATTCAGATATACCTTACAAAGACAGAAGCCAGTGTCATTCCATTCATATTTTTAAGTGCATCTACATTGTGACTGCAACCATTAGGTGAGGTCAGGTAAGGGAAATTTATTAGTGACATACTGATACTTAAAATAGTTTGGACTTGGCAGTACTTCAGATATCAGGTATGCTCAACCAGTACTCACCAGAAGTCCATCATGTACCTGGGCACCAAGGCACTGTACTGAGTAAGCAGAGATCTCTGTCTAGTGGAGCTAATGTCCTCACCAAAGAAAAACCAAAGATCAGGGCTTGGAATGCTAGCTACAATTCTAACACTCTAAGGCTAAAGCAGAAGTGTTTTAGGCCAGTCTAGTGTAGAACCTTTCTTAAAAACAAACAAGCAAATAAAAAAGATAAGTAAAAATGTATTTTAGGAGCAACTCAGAGTGCCAGTGTTGGGAAGAGGGCTCTTTCATTTAGGTTGCAATGAAGGCCTCCATCAGGAAATACCTACAGAGATGTCACCTGCACTTAAATGTAGAAGAAGCACAAAGATAGCAGGGGATGAAGAGAGAAGAGTCAGAGAGAACACCAGCCCCAGGACGCAGGAAAGAAAGCTTACAGGACTAGTACTGAGCCGAAGAGAGGCCTGAGACAAGATGGGTGAGGAACAGTTCTGAAAAAGACACATCTATACATATCTGAAATCTCTACTCTGGACCATCTTTTAGGAGAGACAAGAATGAAATGCAGAGAGCAGAGGCACTGTTCTTCTAAAGGACATTGAACAAGCAAACTCAGAGCTACGCGGGTGGTGGTTTCTTAGCCTTTGTTTTGTTTTTGGGATGGTATCTTTCTGTATTACTCAAACTGGCTGCAAAATCCTGGGCTCTGACAATCCTCCTACCTCAGTATCCCAAGCAGATAAGAACAGGTTTGAACTATCAAGAGTGATGTGAGAGAAGGGGGGGGGGGAGAGGAGCAAACCAGAAACCCAAAGGAAATTACTTACAGACCCAAGAAAGGGGCAAAGCAGTATACACATCTGAATATGCTCTGGCTACCATAAACACAGCCAAGGAACTAAAGCTTCTGCAGCAAGTGGGCGCTGTCAGAAAGGATATGCCAGCCAAGCTTCTGGTTCTCACACAAGAGAAGACATGACCCATTATCCATCTTAAAAAGAAATTTTACTGTATGAAAAATGAACTCTACAAGACAGTGACATAAGCAATGCTGCTACCGGCAGTTCTAAGAGAAAAGGTAGCTTATACTTACGAGAATACAGACTATATATATACAATACAGAAGAGCAAGGTAAGACCCACAGGTGCCTAACATGTCAATGACTAAAAACCACAGGGAAATCCTAAAGGATAGTTCAGGCTAGACCAATGGCAAGAACCAAAGGTCGGCTTAGATGCTGCTCTCATAAGCTGCAACATACAATGTAGAGTTTGTATTTGGTGTTCATGAACAAGATACTAAGGAAGATGGGGTGCAGTTGCATATATAACTAGGTATCACAAGTACAAATGATTTGAAAGTTACAGAACTAGGGGCTAAAGTATTTAAGCACTTGCTGTGCAAGCATAGAGACCAGTTTGGATCCCAGAAACCCATGTAAATGTTGGGTGGGTGTGGTGGCCCACCTGTAATTCCAGCATGGGAAGGAAAAAATGGGGGATCTGTGTTTGACTGTATCAAATAAGGTAGAATACTTATTGAGACTGATTCCTAACATCAACTATGTCTTCCACATGCCCGTGCACATAAGTACCCACATACAAGGGTCCACAAACATGTAATTGCACATATGTCTCATTGTGCTTGTATATGTTCTTGCACTGTCTATGGTCCAGTATCTATTCAAATCTTTGACCTGGATTAAGTTTATCAGTCTGATTATTCCAAAAAGAATTAACTTTGATTCAATGAGTTTCTGTAGGGTGCCTTCCATTTTTATTATGGTTACTTCTGTGTTATTTTCACTTTCTGGTAACTTCCAACATTAATGACTATAAGCATTTTCTACTTTGTTAAGGTGGAAAATTAGGTCATTAAGCCCTTCCTCTTGTATAACCCAGGTTATTAGTCATATATATATCTGTGCTCTACTTTAGTTATATCTAACTATTTTTGATGTGTTTTTAATTCTCCTTTAGTAAAAAATAATTTTAAATTTCATCTTTTTTGTTTGTTTGTTTTAAGACTGGGCCAGGGGCTGGAGAGATGGCTCGGAGGTTAAGAGCATTGCCTGCTCTTCCAAAGGTCCTGAGTTCAATTCCCAGCAACCACATGGTGGCTCACAACCATCTGTAATGGAGTCTGGTGCCCTCTTCTGGCCTGAAGGCATACACACAGACAGAATATTGTATACATAATAAATAAATATTTAAAAAAAAAAAGACTGGGCCTTTTTATGTTAGACCAAGTTGGCCTCAAAACTACAGAGATCCATCCACTTACCTATGCCTCCTGAGGGCTGGGGGAAAGGCATGTACCACAACACCTGGCCAAATTTCACTTTTGGTTTCTTCTTTGACAAATACTTAAGTATGGCTAATTTGTCAGTATTTGAGGGTTTCTATATATCTGATACTGAGTCAAAATATAATTCTGCTATCATCAGAAAAGACCCTTAGTGTAAATTAAAATCTTCAACACTTGACTACTGAGACTTTTTTAGTGATACAAAACATGATCCAGATTGGTGGATGTTCACTGTAAAAGTCAGCATCTTCCTAGATGAGAGTGGCCAACTATGAGGCCTTGGAAAGGTCTAGATCAACATACATAACCCTGGGTTAGAATAGCTACTCCATACAACCATCCACATTAATCCTTAGATCTCTTCTTCTACTTCACCTCCAACTGTACAGGAATGGCTCACAATGCATGTAACCATAACAGCTGCTACTTCAAATCCCTTCTGTGACTCCATTTTCTAAAACAGATGAGTCCTCAGCGAGGCATCATGCAAGACTTAATAAGGCTCTCAGACAGCTGGGAGTTCCCTTTATAAACACAGTTAATTATCTAGTTGAAATGGACAGTTCCACATTTCTATTCCATTCAGGACTGTGGTTTTCTCTCTTTGCTTAAAGAAAATTTTAACATTTATTTGTTGTATTTGGGAGGGAGGTGCACCACATGTATGTCATAGCATGTGTTGAGGCCAGAGGACACCCTGTCATCTAAGTCAGCCCCTTTACTAGCTGAGTCCTTTCGTTGGTCCTTGTCTTACTTTAAGTATTACCAGTCTCCCCTTCTTTATCAGACACAATGGGCAATCCTCTTCATCCCACTGTGGTTTCCTTTCTCCTCTACGTTTTTTGCTTCTCATTCCTAATACATGTTTCCCTTGGCTAATGTATCATCATACAAAGTATCCTTTGCACATCTATCTTCTCACTGGACGTTCAATGTTTTTAGAATCACAATGAACTCAATATTCGCGGAAGGGACTAAAATGTGGAGTAGTATCAGAATGAGTAGTCTTATCTTCCAGCTTGTCCCATCTTCTGCACCATCTCACACCCACAACACCTGCCTATACCTTCCTCGCTTCTTTCCCATAATTCAAGCACAAGTAATTTCTGCAAACAAGAAGCACTGCTTGGGAAATAATTACTTAAAAAAAAAAACTGAACCACCCCATACTTACTTTAAAAAAAAAAAAAAAACTGGCCGGGAGATGGTGGCACACGCCTTTAATCTCAGCACTCGGGAGGCAGAGGCAGGCGGATCTCTGTGAGTTCGAGACCAGCCTGGTCTACAGAGCTAGAGCCAGGACAGGCTCCAAAGCCACAGAGAAACCCTGTCTCAAAAAACCAAAAAAAAATAAAAAATAAAAAATAAAATTGTAAAGTTTTGTAACAGTAATTCCTACAATATTACAGAATATACCACAAATTTCAAGGTTGTTCTCTAGAAACACAATAAAAGTTAAGTTACTGATTACTGATTCCAAAATGTATTATTTTAGTACCTCTTTTTCTTTCTCTGTGTTGTTTTGTTTTGCTTTTGAAACAGTGTCTCACAGAGCCAAGGCTGTCTTCCTAAATACCTGGTCCCTCTGTCACTACCTCCCAAATACTGGAATAATAGGCATATGATAATAGGCATAGGCCACCATCCCTGGTTTCCCTCTCTCCCTCTCTTTTGAGGTACTAGCAATCAAACTCAGATTTGACATGTTAGCTGGGCAAATGTATACTGTATTTCTTTCTTTTCCTTTCTCCCTTCTTACCTCCCTCCCTCCTCTCTTCCCCATCTCCTTTCTTTGAGACAGGGATTCTCTATGTATCCCATAGAACTGCCCTGGAACTAGCTGTGTAGATCAGGCTGGTCTTAAATTCACCTCCCCAAAGCTGGGATTAAACGCATCACACCCATCCCTTTTCTTTTTTAATAAGGTCTCACTAAGTTGGCTCAAACTTGTGATCCTCCAGATCTCACCTTTCCAAATAGCTAGGATACAGGCTCTGTTACTACTTCTGACTTTCAGCTTTATGGGGGGGAGGGGGGAATAATATGAGCCAGAACAAGTAGTTTAAAAAGTTTCTATGTGCCTGGCAGTGGTGGCACACGCCTTTAATCCCAGCACGTGGGAGGCAGAGGCAGACGATCTCTGTGAGTTCGAGACCAGCCTGGTCTACAAGAGCTAGTTCCAGGACAGGCTCCAAAACCACAGAGAAACCCTGTCTCGAAAAAAAAAAGTTTCTATGTATGTAATTATTACTAACATGGTTTCCTCTATAAACGCACTGTTTCATTTGGATTCATTACTGTTTGACCTGATGGAACTTATCCAGAAGAAAATCATCTCAGTAGCCTTGAGAATGGTCCAGTATCTCTACTATCATCTGATAGCACAGCAAACATCTGAAAATACGTAAGGTCTCTGCTGCCTGGAAACCTACAAGTCCCAAGTCACTCATGGGCACTATTTCCACCACCATCATTCTCCTGGTCAAAGGGCAGCATTTGGTCCAAGAACAGCCACACCAGAGGCTTGCCCAAGCCTCCCAAAAATGGTGACCACAGATAGCACTTGGTTGTTGGAAAGCATTATGGTTTTCCATAAATTAAAAATGCAAGACAATCCAGGAACCTTCATAGCAGGGCACAGATAAGGGCCAAGGCTCTAAGTGCATAAAGAGAACCAAGGAAGGAAGGCAGTGAAGTAAGTAGCCTGAGAGTTCACACAGCACAGATACTTAGAGGAGAATAGATGCATGAGTGCACTGTAGACTGCTGACGAGTACATAAAAGGTTAACATTCTGTTTGGGAAACTATTTGGCACTGTTTTTTGTTGCTGTTGTTGTTGTTTTTTGGGTTTTTTTTTTTTAAACCAGGATCCCAGTCCACTCTCTTTTATCTGCTGTTCTCTGGCTACTACCAATCAAACTACTTCCTCACTCACCAGGGTATATGTCAGAGGCATCCCCATTATCACCAAGGACTCTTTTTTTTTTTCAAAGATTTATTTATTTATTATGTATACAACATTCTGCCTTGATGTATGCCCACACGCCAGAGGAGGGCGCCAGATCTCAGTACAGATGGTTGTGAGCCACCATGTGGTTGCTGGGAATTGAACTCAGGACCTCTGGAAGAGCAGCCAGTGCTCTTAACCTCTGAGCCATCTCTCCAGCCCCCACCCAAGGACTCTTAATTTTACCCTTCTACCACTTTTTGTTGTTGTTGTTGTTGTTACCTTTTTGAGACAAGGTTTCTCTGTGTCATTCTGGCTGTCCTGGAACTCACTTTGTAGACCAGGCTGGCCTCAAACTCACAGAGATCTGTTTGCCTCTGACTCCCCAATGATGGGATTAAAGGCATGCGCCACCACTACCCGACTCTCTCTTTTCTCTTTTAAGGATTTATTTATATTATTTAAATGTGTCTTGTGTTTGTGGGGAGGTATGTGCATATAACTGCAGAAGCCCAAAGAGGTCAGAGGCAACCTATAGCCTTGGAGCTGATCACAGGTCAGTTGTGAACAGTCTGATGTGGTTGCTGAGTTGGGTCCTCTGCAAGGTCCTCTTAACTGCTGAGTCATCTCTTCAGGTCTTTCATCCTCATCTAGACTGCATTTTCACCCACCTCTTGCTACCTGTCTTATTCCTCTTCAACAGTTTTCCAGAGATGTTTACTCCTCACAAACCACAAACATGAAGCCACTTAATCTCTTCTACAAACACACACACTTACAAACCTTCTATAATGAAGAAAATCCTGAATACCACCAAATGCTAGTAAGCATGTAGAGTGGCACAACCATTTAGGAAGACAGTTTTGAAATTTCTTACAAAATAAACCAAACCCTAACTAACCATTAGATCCAACAAATATGCTCTTTAGTATTTATCAAATAAACTGAAAGTTTACATGTACATAAAACCTATTCATAAATTTATTTTTCTTTATGTGCTGGGGTACTTTGCCTGCATGTATATTTATGTACTATGTATATTCCTAGTGTCCAAGAAAGCCAAAAGAAGGCATCAGATCAGATCCTTTGGAATTAGATCTGCAGGTGGTTGTGATCTGCCATTCATGTAATCTTCAAAAGCAGCCAGGGCTTTATTTTTTTTGCGGGCGGCGGGGGGGGGGGGG
>NW_026067920.1:4076351-4113128 GCF_014885135.2 Alexandromys fortis
CTAAAACCTGAAGCAATCAAGATGTACTTCAGCAGGTAAATGGATACAAAGATTGGTACACAGAAGAAACATTAAATGATAAGAAATGAGCTATCAAGCCATGAAAAGGACAGGCAGAATTGTAAATATGTATTACTAAACTAAAGAAACAAATCCAAAGAGGCTGCACACTGGATAATAAACTATAGGGGGGCAGGTGAGTGGATGCCAGGAGGTGTGGAGAGGGAGAGGATGGTTTCCTACTTTCTGTTTACTTTTGCAAAAACCTAAAAATAAAGTCTATTAAAATAATGTTTCTCTCCTCTGGTTTCCCTGGGCATCTGTACTCATGTGCACATACATACAGACACATAAGTAAAAATAAAACTAGAGCTGGAAAGATAGCTTAGCAATTAAAAGCACTGGTTGCTCTTATAGAGGTTCAATTTCCAGCACCCACATGATGCCCCACAATCCTATGTAATTCAATGGAATTAACCAGTGACAAAAAGATCTAGAAAAGGGCTGTGGATGGCCAAGGAATCAATGTCTTATGTGAGTATTCAAATGATATTCTCTACAGAAGGAGTTTCTGTGTGGTCAGAATAATTAAAGTACCTCTTGGTTTTTTTCCCTTAATGCTTATTCAATAATTATGTTTATGAATAAACAAAAACGGACAGGCTGGGCGATGGTGGCGCACGCCTTTAATCCCAGCACTCGGGAGGCAGAGGCAGGCGGATCTCTGTGAGTTCGAGACCAGCCTGGTCTACAGAGCTAGTGCCAGGACAGGCTCCAAAGCCACAGAGAAACCCTGTCTCGAAAAACAAAACAAAACAAAAAAAAGAATGAAGGACAGAACAGGCTCAACAGCATGCATACCCATCACAGAGGAGCTGGTCCTGCCATTGCTGATGGCTGATCTGCACCATATCTAAGGAAGGGGATAGCTGTCGGTGACAGGCTGACAACACTGGACCCTTTCATCATGGTGGAATGGCAATTTATCCTTACTAGAAGATAAATGTATTTACTTACTTATTTTTAGATGCAGGGTGTCTCTGTGCAGCTCTAGCTGCCCTGCAACTTTCTAAGTAGTGAGGTTGACTTCCAACTTGCAGATATCCATCTGCCTCTTAAATGCAGATATTAAAGGCATGTGCCACCACACTCAGCTGAGAAATAATTCTTGACAAGGATTTACTTTAGTACGTTGAGGGTCCAGTCAAAAACAGACTGCATCAAAAATCTTAGCAGGTGGCTAGGCATGGTAGCACACACCTTTAATCCTAGCACTCAGGAAGCAAAGGCAAGTGAATCTCTGAGTTTCCAAGCCAGCCTAGTGTATATAGAGAGTTTCAGGACATCCAGGGTTACATAGAAAAATTTTGTCTCAAAATAACAAAACAAAACAAAAAGAATCTGAGCAGAGGCCACCCAGTATTATTAAAAAGTGTTAGCTGATACTTAGTAAAGAACAGAATCAGAAGATACGGGAGTAAATACAGGACCAGCCACTACCTGTAAACCTGAGGCAGAATGTTCAAGGATAAATTTGGTGCTTATTATTCACATTAGTATTCTGTGTATGTGATAAATGTGTACCTATGCACACAAGTGCACATGAGGGTGCACTCACCTTTGTGTGCTCACACAGAGGCCAGAAGCTGGATGTTTTCCTATATCAGAATCTACTCTGTTTTTGAGAGATGGGGTTTTTTTTTTTTATTGTTGTTGTGTGTTGGTTTATTTTTATTATGTTCTCTGTGTGAGTGTGAGATGGCACAAGTGTGGGGGTCAGAGTACTTTGTTAACCAAATAACTTCAAGAGGTGGGACCAAGTCAGGGTGTAGCTTTCTGGGACTAGAGAAAAACAGGCACATGGCCCAGATGCTCTCTCTCTCCGAGGTTCCCTCACAACACAGTTGAGCTTAGACTTCTTGTTCCTGTTTCATGAGTTTTTCCCCTTATAATAAATAAAAAATATAATTGCTTATCTTTTAGCTAGCCTGGTAATTTCCCAAATCGAGCTAACTTCTACAAAAGTACAACTTATAAGGTTTCATCTTTCTACCACGTGGCTCCTTACAATTAAGGTTTTAATACTTGGCAGCAAGCACTTGTACCCACTAAGTCGTCCTGCTAGCCCTGAGACAGACTTTATTACTGAGCCTAGAGCTCATTATTTCAGCTAGACTATTTGGCCAGGAAGCTCCTGAGATCTGCCTGTTTCTACTCTCCTAGCACTGGGGTTACAGGTACACACTACTGCACATGTTTTTGCTGTTATTTTATGTGAACACACAGATCCTCGTGCTTACACAGCAAGCACTTTATACACTGAGCCACCTCCCCAGTCACTCATGTCTCTAAAACTTTAGGCCACCTTCTATGACGCTGGTGGAACCCAGTAACTGTGTAAAGTGCTCTTCTGGGAAGCCAGCACCCAAAGATTTTGCCATAAAGCTGCCAGAGTAATTCTAATGAAATCCAGAAGGCACAGCGGAATTGGAATCAGAAGAAGCCCTATGTCCAAGTACTACAAACCCACTAGTGAAAAAAGAGACATCAGTAGAGTGCATTCCAAATGTCACATGTAGGAATGAGTAAGTATGGAGCCAAGAGGCAATGAACTGCTAATTAGCACACCTCCCTGCTGACATTTTTCCACACTGGCTGCAGGCATAATGGGTCTTGGCTTCAGCTACTCTTTGGGCTTACTCAGTGAAAAGAGTCAGGTCTCATAAATAATGACGTTCCTGAGCTTACATCCCAATAAACTTCCATGGAGTAAGAAGATAATATCCTACTCCCGTTATTGCCAAGCCTGTTATCCTCTTACAGGGTACTCTATAAAACTATTGTTTTGGTTTTGAGACAGAGTTTCTCTGTGTAACAGTCCTGGTTGGTGGCTGTCCTGGAACTCACTTTGTAGACCAGGCTGGCCTCAAGCTCACTGAGATCTACCTGCCTCTGCCTCCCAAATGCTGGGATTAAAAATGTGTGCCACCACTGCTCAGCTCTATAAATTATTCTTAAAAAGCAAGCAAATATCAGCATAGAGATGCAAACCTTTAATCCTAGCACTCAGGAAACAGAAGCAAAGCCATCTGAGTTCCAGAACAGCCTGATCTAAAAAATGATTTCCAGGATATCCAGGGCTACAGAGAAACTCTGTATTAAACACACACACACACACCAAAATAAATAAAAGCACGGCTCTGACTTTTGTACCATGGTAAAAACAAAGCCCTTCTATAATTCTGTTACCAGTAAAAAAAAAAAAAAAATTAATTAAGACTTGTCAGTAGAGGGAGCGAGATAAATAGAATAGGAAGGAAAGGCTTCTCTCAGGGTCTGCAAGACAGTGCTGGCAGGCTCCTGGAAAACACACTTGTATTGTCTCCATAGATGAGCTTAAACTGCATTTTCTCTAGAGCTAGGTCTGTGAAGGACACAGCCTCTGTAGCATTTGACAATGTGAGCTTTTTCTAGCTCTGGACTTGGGAAGTAGCAGTATAGCTAGAGTTTTTGAAGATGAATCTATATCCCAACCTGTATTCTACCTTCTCCTAAACCCCGCCCATGCCTCCACCTACTAAGGTTCCTCAGCACTGACAGATTAGCTAACTTTCATTCCACATAGTGGCGTGGAGTTGCCCAGGCCATACCATATATAAAAGGAAGTCCTTGCCCAAAGGGTCTGCTGAACCAGAAGCTGTGCCCTGGCTAGTTCTGGGAACCCGCTTTTCTACTGCATACCCACCCACCCACCACACTCAGCTTTCTTGCACCCCACTCCAGATTGTTTTCCCTTACTGCTGACTGAGGACCAGATCTGGACCAGGAACCAGGAACCCTAACCAACCTACTGGCTATAATTCTATCTTCTCCATAGATCTGACCTCCAGCCTTGGGGAAAAGGCTCCTTTCAATTATGTCCCTTGGTATTTGTATTAAAGATAGTCTTTAACCAGGCATGATGGTGGGTGCATGCTTGTAATCCCAGCACTCAGGAAGCAGAGGCAGGCAAATCTCTGAGTTCCAGGACACCAGGGCTACTTACACAAAGAAACCCTGTCTCAAAAAAAAAGTATTTAGCACACGCCTTTAATCCCAATACTTGGGAGGCAGAAGCAGGCGAATCTCTGTGAGTTCAAGGTCAGCCTGGTCTACAAGAACTAGTTCCAGGACAGGCACCAAAGCTACAGAGAAACTCTACTTTGAAAAAAACAAACAAACACAAACTGGCCTCAAACTCCCAAGTGTTAGTGTTGAGATTAAAAGGTCACACCACATCTGGCTCACAGGTACAATTCCTTAGCTCAAAGAAACCTTGAGCATTCCCTTTCCTGTTTACAGCTACTCTATTATGGTTTATTAATTCTTTAATATAATGATAATTAAGGTGACACATGTCTATAATCACAGCTATTTACCTGCAATTCCAGTAATTTGGGAGGTAGAAAAACAGCAAATTCAACATAGCAAATTGGCAAACAATAGCAAGACCCAGACCAAAACACACACAGCAATTCCTCAATGTATAACAAACAGCTCCCTTGCTTAAGATGACCATGTACCTTTCTTACTCTCTTAACTGCTTTAATGGTCCTCACTGTACACTATTTGTTCCTAAATATCATGATCTACAGACTTCCTGGATCGTTTTAATGACACACACCAAAGGGTCTGTTTTATTGTCAAAGTGAAGTGAATGGCTTTTAATGAGGAGAGCCTCTTATTTTATCACAAGTCCATTCCAGAAGCCAACTGGATCTAGAAAATGGTGGAACAACCTGGCACGGTAGTGTGCAGGCATGCGTGTGTGTGTAATCCCTGTGGAGCTGAGAGGCTCAGGAAGTTGAAGTGGATTGCTTAATCCACTCTGAGACCCTATCTCAAGAAAGAAGCAGAAAGGAAGGAAGGAAGGAAGGAAGGAAGGAAGGAAGGAAAGAAGGAAGGAAGTTAAGGTAGAAAAGAAAAAAAGAAACGCATCAAAAAAGAAAATTGTAGGGGTTCAGAGATGGCTCAGCAGGTAAGAACACTTGCTGCTCTTCCAGAGAACAGGAGTTCAGTTCCCAGGACCCACATTAGGTGGTTTACAAATGTTTGTTAACTCCAATTCTGGGGGACTGATGCACCTGGTCTCTATGGACACTTGCACTCATGTGCACACACCCACATGCAGACACACAGCCTATACATAATTAAAATAATAAAAATAAAGTCATTGAAAAAAAGAAGCTAGTGGTGGTAGCACATGCCTTTAATCCCAGCATTTGGGAGGCAGAGACAGGCGGATCTCTGTGAGTTTTATAGAGAGTACCAGAACAGCCAAGAATACACAAAGAAGCCCTGTCTCAGATAGATAGATGATAGATGACTGACAGATAGATAGACAGAAAGAAAGAAAGAAAAGAAAGCTAGATAAACAGACAGATAAGAAAAAATTGTGCAATGGCCTGCTGAAGACCCACAGCACTGGATGGGAAACTTCTGGTCTAGAAGAACAGTCCCACTAGATACAGCCGAGTAGTCTATATAAATGTCCAATACATGTTACCTTTTTCCCAATGGTCAGATAAAAAAATTGAAAAAGGATTTAAAATTTAAACTTTAAGTGAAAGTATCATCTCTCACTGCTATGCTTAATGAACATTCCAGAAGAAAATCTCCTTCCTGGGCCCACAATCTGGGGTTCTGATAGTTTAGAAGTCTTTATTTCCAGTAAGAGAATAGCTATCTCAAGCAGTTGACAATGGGCCTGACCATGTGGATTCATGCTTCTTCACCAATAGCTTAAAATCAAAGTTGCAATGTGTCAACCAGAATAGCTGAAGTTACAGACTGTATCATTAAGAACTACATGTCTAGGAATAAAACTCTGAAGTGTACACACAAAGTAAAATAGCAAGAAAAAAATTATCAACTAAGGCAACAGTGAAGGGGGAAAAGAACACGAAACAGGTAGAATCCTAAAAAGTAGATTGTTTAAAAATGTCTTTTCTAAACTAAGCTCCTTTCCATAATGTTGGTGTGTCTTCCCAGATTAGTAACACTGGTGCTGATAAATGTTCCAACCGTCTGAATCATCTAAATTTGTTATAAAACAGAATGAAGAAAAAAATAACAAAACATTACCCCCAGAACCATATGTCCCTTGCCCAACAAAATTTAGTCAGCATGAGTTCTGTATTTGTACCTACATGTTTCTAAATATAATGCCTACAAAAATCAAGACTGTATTGGAATAAATAAACATCCGCAGACTAGCAGATATGTCAGTATAAGTCACCACGGAGGGGAAACTAACAGTCTGAACATTAGTAGTCAAAGAGGAAACTGTACAACAGCTCCAAATAGAACCTGGAACTCAGCTGAATTTCAATTCTAACTCTGTCTCCCAACTGGCCATGTGCAACCTTGAAAAGCCTCTTTTCTCTTGTAGAATGCATTCTTTTGAGAAACAAGACATGTCATAAGCTCTGAAAACACTGTTTTAAGATCAATACTGAAAATTATGGGTGCTCAAAGAACAAACCCTTGTAATAAAAGAGTACAACATTGGTTGACACTACCCATTCTTCACCCTCCAGATAGTGCTTAGCCCTTCTTGGCCTGTTTCTTCATTCATTTATGAATGTATTCTTAAAAATCTACTCGGGCAGGGCTGAAGAGATGGCTCAGTGGTTAAGAGCACTGACTGCTCTTCCAGAGGACCTGGGTTCAATTCCCAGCACCCACATGGCAGCTCACAACTGTCTGAAGATCCAGTTCTAGGGGATCTGACACGAATGCACATAAAATAAAATAAAATAAAATAAAAAGTTAAATAAACCATAAAAATATTTTTAAAAAATCTACTCGGGCTTGCCAAAGAACCAAAGATGATGCTGAGATACTATAGGTTATGAGCTTAAATGCAGTCTGATTCTAGACTCTATAGAGTATAGTGATCACCAGTGAAAATGGTCACTACTCACCATCCTTTTTGGTTCTTAAGTGTGATTATTGTGTGTTTATATCATTATGCAACACACACCTTCTTCAACCCTCATTACTGACATTCTATTTTCCATCTCACATGGAGGAAAAAGGCTGCTACTTATTACCATAAAAATTACAAAACATGGATAGATGGTTCAGTTGTTAACAGCATTAGCCACTCTTGAAGAGGACATGGGTTTTGTTCCCAGCATTCAATGATGGTTTACAGTCAACTGAAACTACAAGTTCCCAGGGATACTCTAGCCTCTGTGTGCAATGCATACATGTGGTGCAAGACACACATGTGAGTGAAACGCACACACATGCATGCCTGTGTGTGTGTGTGTGTGTGCGTGTATAGGTTTTCTGAGACAGGGTTTCTCTGTGTAACAATCCAGGCTGTCCTGGAATTCACTTTCTATCTCAGGTTGGCCTCCAACTCACAAAGATCCTCCGGCCTTTGCCTCTCTAGGGCTGGAACTAAAGGCATGTACCACCACTGCCTGCCAAAAAAATTGATTTTTAAATGACAAACAATAAATCGTTTTTTTAAATAACAAAATGGCATTTAAAAAATGACATTGGGAAAACAACTCAAGTTGGTAAAGTACTTTCCACACAAACATGAGAACCCAAGTTCAGATCCCTAGCACTCACAGAACAATTTCAGGAGCACATGCCATATAGGATCAGTATGATGAAAACAAAAATGAAGTGAATGAAACTATTTCAGAGCATACCTTACCATGAAGCCAAGCCTGGGGTCTCAAACTTGCAGCAACTATCCTGCCTCAGTCACCTGCATGCTAGATTTATAGGTATGCATCACTACAACCAGTTAGAATTATTGTTTTTAATATTTTTTTCCTGGGGCTGGAGAGATGGCTCAGAGGTTAAGAGCATTGCCTGCTCTTCCAAAGGTCCTGAGTTCAATTCCCGGCAACCATATGGTGCCTCACAACCATCTGTAATGAGATCTGGTGCCCTTTTCTGGCATGTAGATATATATGCAGATTATTCATATATAAAACATAAATAAATAAAACAAACTTAACCAAAGAAGGAAATAGATTTAAAAAAGAAAAAGACTGAGATCACATGGAACATGCCTTTCTCTGCCTAGAACTACAGTAAATAACATATCTTACAGTAAATAAATATCTTAGGGGGAGTGTTGCGGGAGGTCCTTCCACTCCTCCAGCCAATAGCCGCTGAGATACCAGCTCATTGGGGCGTGGTCTCTCTTTAAAAAAGCGGCCACTCCCCCCCCCCCTCTCTCTTTTTGCTTCCTGCTCCTTTCCGGCGACTAGACTCCTTCCTGATTGCGCAGAGGGCTGTTGTCTAGGACGGTGATCTGTAAGTTTTTTCCCCTTTAAATAAATACCACCCTATTAATCGTAATTCCAAACTGGTGTGAGAGTGTTTGTGACTTACGCCTTCAGGGGAGGGTGGTTGAATAGAACCCAGTGCCTATGCTTCATATATCCTTTATGCCAGTCAGTTTGGTGACTGGCATTTAGGTAGACTATATTCTAGCTATATCACATTGGAGCAAGGTGTCTCTTCAAAACACTATTTTCTCTGAGCGTGGTGGCATATACCAATCATCTCAGCATTTGGGAGGCTGAAACAAGAGGATTACAGTGAATAACAACAACTTGGGCTATGCAGTAAGATTTAAAAAGCAAAAGGTTTCTTTATCTTTGCTACTATAGACAGCAGTGAGACTATAGAATGGCATGGTAGTTCCATTAATGAAGATTTTATTTAAAGCAAAACAAAATTTATTGGGCATGGTGGTATATTCTTGTAACCCTAGCACTCAGGAGGCAGGAGAATTGCTTATATATTTATACAGTGAGTTGTAGGCCAGCCAGGGCTACAAATAAGTTCTCATCTCAAAACCCCAAACTCAACAACAAAAATGTCTTTAAATTTTTTTAGATTTATTTTATTTCATATATGAAATATATGTATATTTTACCTGAATGTATTTATGTACAAGGTATCAGATCTGTTGGAACCGGAATTACAGATGATTGAGAGCCACTAAGTGGGGACTGGGAATCAAGCCCCAGTACTCTCCAAGAGCAATAAGTGCTCTTAACCACTGAACCATCTTTCCAGGCCTATTCAACAAAACTTTTTAATTAAGTAGATTATTAGCAAGTCTGAAACTTGATTCAGAAAGCAAAATAAAACCTAGACCAAAGGCTATCAGAATTTTCAGGCTAGAATTAATGAGTAGCCATCTTAAAGAAATATAGTGTCCCAAAGCATCAAGAAAGCTTTCACTGAAGGTTAAATGTCTTAGCATCAAGACATCCTACACATATGATATTGGAGTGTTAGTTCAGGCTGAATACTGCCGGCATGAGACTGTTTTATGCCTTCTCTAATAACTGGACCCACTTCAGCACCACTTTGAGTGCTTTAAGCCGGCTAACACCATCTTGGAGTCCCTGAACCTGGGTTCCATCTACTGTGACAGGAAGTTTTTGAGCTTACATCCTCCATGCATTTAGGCAAGATTATATCAATGGCTTATTTCTAGAGGCACTTAAAGGTATCTTCATCAGACTCCCTAAAGTAAGTTCAGAAACATGAAACCATAAGCTGGCAAACATACATAAACCAAGACTATGAGCTGAGACAATGCAGTTCAAGAAACTTGATGCTTCAAGCACCACCCTGATGACTTCTTCCTCTTCTTACCTCTCTAGGGACTTGTCCCACCACCCACTCACCACTCTGGAGCTTATATTATGTTCTGAGGGCTGTTTACTACCTTTCCAACCAATCACTGCTTTCAATGGGGGGAGGAAAACACAAACCATGTGTACGTATTTGTGTAGAGACTAGAAGTCAATGTCAGGGGTCTTCTATTGTTCTCCACCTTATTCTTTTGAGTCTCTCACTGAACTTAGACTTCACTGATTCAGATAGACTGGCTGCCAGCAAACATCAAGGATCTGCTCTATCTACAGATACATTACACATACATAGTGGGGGAGTGTAAATGCACCAGTACACACATATGTATGTCACAGAGCAACATATACACATAACTTGCCTGAAGAGAGTAAGGAGATGACATTCACATTGGTGAAGAGGATCAGAACAGACAGCATCAAGCTAGGCCATGAAGATGCTAAGGATTCAGGAGACAGAGTAGACAAAGGTGGGAATGGACAACAAGTGTTCCTGGAAGTCGGCCTCTACATCACTGTAAGGAAGTCCAGGTCCAAGGACAAATGAGACTGAATGGAAGGGTACAGAGGCACCCAGACAAAAGAATTCTACAAGGACCTGTCAGGAGGACTTGGCTCACACAAATACAGGCCACCTAACAGACTGTGCACAAAACAGACTGTGTACTAAGATGAAGCACCTTAAGAGTACATGTATTTCCTACACTAATACAGAACATAATTAAAAATGTATATAAAATAAATTTGGTGCTATAGTCAATGGTAGAGCACATGCTCAGTACAAGAGAGGGAAGGTGCTTGTTGCCAAGCCTGACAACCTGAGTTCAATCAGGATTCACACAGTTGAAATAGAGAACCAAGTCCTTTAAGCAGTCTTCCATGAGTGCTGTGGCACACATGCGCTCCCCTCTCCATACACTAAGCAGTCTTCCGTGTGTGCTGTGGCACACATGTGCTCCCCTCTCCATACACTAAGAAAATTTTAAAGAAGAGAGAAGAAGGGAAACAGATATTGGGAACAGATCAAATTCAATTAGTCAGCTTTTACTGGCAGCATCTGCTGAAAACAACAGTCCCTCTTAAAACACATAAAGCTAAATTGAAGGTATCTACCACTGGCTGCATTTACTAACTCAGGACAATTGCTCTTCTACACCATCCCTCCATTATGCAAGGGTTTTTGTTAAAATTCAGCAAAATGAGCTTACATCTTCACAAGAGATCCTTGTTCTTTCTTACACAGTAACCTGAAGGCGTCACATTTTAGCATTTTAACAAAAAAACTCAAAACTGTACTGTACAACAGAATCTTTTAAACGGGCAGAAAAAACTCATTTCCCAGAATAAGTGTGCAGATAGTAACTATTTACATTATTCTTAGCAAACACACACACATAATGAGACCATTCTAAAAATCCATTTCAAAATACTCTATACAGCAAGGTTTCTCAGTAAGTAATTTTCTACTCATTGCTAAAATGGTACTTTCACCTTGAGCGGGCTTAAGGATTTATTTTTTTGAAAATACACTGAACTTGCTAGGTAGCTTTCTGCTAACAACCACTTAGAAAAAGTAAGCAATTATAGATGAGTTATCTTTATGCAAAAGAATACTTCATCTTCAAAATAGGCAATGCTTTTTACTTGGTCACAAGATGACCAGCAAACTCATGTCTTACCAAATAACAGTCCTCATTCCTCTCATTATAAGACAATACAAAGACTAAGACTTCCTCCAGTTCTCCAAATCCAACCCGCTGCTATAGGCACCTCCCTGCATAGAGAATAAGCTTTCCAGTTGCTCCTCCTGAAACTACACAGGAAAATGGCTGTTCCAACACCACAAATATCCAGTTTGAGCCATAAAATCCTGTTTATCTAAGAAACTTCAAAATCTATCTATATATTCTATCTCTCACACACAAATGAATCAGAATCAAGCAAAAAGCACAGGCTGGCTCTTACTGTAAACACCTATCTTACAACCATCTCAAAGAAATTCTTCCAAGATTTCCTCTCAATCATTTGTTTTCAAATCTTCTGCCAATGTTTCTATGAGTATTCACAAAGTGTTTGCTGACAAAATAATGTACTTATGTTGCTGCCACATGGTTTCTATGCATTATTTCTGCCACTTTGCACACTCTTGCCCTTGCTGGAAAAGTTGTCCCCAATGATAAATGGCTACTGTGTCCCACAGTTCTGGAAAGGTTGCATATCCTATAGCAGAGAGCTACACTTCTGTACTGGAAGCCTTTCTTGAAGTCCAGCAGGGATGAGTTCAGCAGATCTTTCAAAACTGTTGCAGACACCCAGCTCTCTGCCTATGCTCACCAGTCAGAGCTACTTCTACAACCAAACCCCACCAAACACAGAAATACAGGCTAGAAACTAAGACTTTTTAACAAAATGTTGTAAAACACTAGAGTCTAGTAACTAGACTGAGTAACACATAACTTTAGAACTGCTGTGAAGTTATGGGTGGTATTTCACTTCTGGGTGTATGTTTTACCAACTGTAAGTGCTACACTTTCCTTCTCTAACCCTCAAGGGTGTTAGGCAGAGTTGGACTCAGCAGTTAAGAGTGCTGGGTGAGCTGAGCTGTGGTGGTCCACGCCATTTAATGAGAGGCAGAGGCAGACAGAGTTCCATGAGTTTAAGGCCAGCCTGATTTACATAGTGAGTTCCAGGACAACCAAAGCTACACAGAGAAATCCTGTCTCAAAAACCAAAACCAAACAAACAAACAAACAAAAAAACAGAAAACTTCCAGAGGACCTAGGCTGGATTCCCAGCATCTACATGGAAACTCACAACCATCTGTAACTACAGTTCAAAAGGGATCTGACACTCTCTTCCAGCCTCCATGACTACTGCATGCACATAGTGCAAGACATATAAACATACAAGCGGACAAAACATCAATACACATAAAAAATAAATCTTAAAAAAAAAACAAAAGTCCAGCTGGGTGGTGGTGGTGGTGCAAGCCTTTGATCCCAGCACTTGGGAGGCAGAGGCAGGCAGATCTCTGTGAGTTCAAGGCCAGCCTGGTCCACAAGAGCTAGTTCCAGGACAGGCTCCAAAGCTACAGAGAAACCCTGTCTTCAAAACAAAACAAAACAAAACAACAACAACAACAAAAACCAAGTCCATGTAAACCCACATTTCAAATAATCCTTGAAAACAGATTCTCGGTTTTACTTCAATTGTTTTCATAATTTCACACAGCTAGTGAGCAGCTTGTGAAAAAAGTGTGGTTTCTGTCACAATGAGCCAGTGTTTAACTACTAGCAGCAGTGTCTTCAACCCATGGCTTCTATCCTGAGAAACAATTTATCTAAAAGCAGACAACAAAACCTACAGTCATATCGAAAAAACACCATGATGATCTGAATGAAAATGGCCCCATAGGCCATATTTGCACGTGGTAGTCCCCAGTTGATAAACTGGGAAGGATTGGGAGGTGTGGCCCTGTGAAGGTGGATGTGTCCTTGTTGGAGGAAGTGTGTTGATAGAGGTGGGCTTTGAGGTTTCAAAAGCTCATGCCAGGCTTTGGTCTCCCCCACCCCATGTCTTGTCTACCTTGCAGATCAAGATGGAAGGTATCTCTCAGCTCCAGCAGTATGCTTGTCTGCTTCCCACCATGATGATCACAGACTAAACCCTCTAAAATGCAAGCAAGCTTCCAATGCCTTGGTCATGGTGTCTTTCCACAATGAACAGAACACAAAAAACAGACTATTAGAACTTTCTCTGTGTCATTCTGGCTGTGCTGAACGCACTCGTAGACCAAGCTGGCCTCCTCAAACTCAAAAATCCACCTGTTTCTGCCTTGAGTGTTGAGACTGCTACCACGCCCAGCTACTTCTAGGCTTTTAAGAGAAAACATACACAGTCAAAAATTCATGTACGGTATAAAGCAGCTCAGTGGTTAAGAGCACTGGCTGCTCTTCCAGAGGACCCAAGGTCAATTCCCAGTACCCACCTGGCCACTAACAACTAACTATAACTCCACTTCCAAGGATTCAATGCCCTCTTCTGACCTTCTTAAGTATACCAGGCACACCAGTAATACACAGATATAATACCATACATATACCCATACATGTAAATTTTTAAAAATAATTTTTAGAGCCGGGCGGTGGTGGCGCACGCCTTTAATCCCAGTACTCGGGAGGCAGAGGCAGGAGGATCTTTGTGAGTTCGAGGCCAGCCTGGTATCCAAGAGCTAGTTCCAGGACATGCACCAAAAACTACAGAGAAACCCTCTCTTGAAAATCAAAATAATAATAATAATAATAATTTTTAGTTTAAATTTCTACATATGGAATATTTCACATTGAAGACAATTAGCTTTTGCTAGGGTCTTTTAATATTTTCCTCTATATCAACCAATGACTAGAGGCGCCCACTACTGGCAAGTCAGTCAGTCCCTTAATAATCAACCCCTAATAAATTGTGAAGAGGGCTAAGCTCTGGGCAGCAATCACTGAGGACAGTCTGCTCTGTTAGGCCACTTCCAACAGCAGAACTTCCAAATATTTCAAGAGAGAATTTTTTAATTCAGCAAACTATTAACAGTTAAATTTGGGGCCACTGAGTTGACTCAGTCTGTAAAGAGCTTACTGTGCAAATCTAATGAACTGAATTCCAGTCCCAGAACCCTTATAAAAGTGAAACAGAACAAGTGACTCCAGTGCACTAGAGTATGTAAGCATCCATGCACACACATCATACATACACATGATAATAACAACAACATCAGGAACCAACATGGTGCAAAAAGTAACCAACTGGGCTGGAGAGATGGCTCAGAGGTTAAGAGCACTTGGCTGATCTTCCGGAGATCCTGAGTTCAATTCCCAGCAACCACAAGGTGGCTCACAACCATCTGTAATGAGATCTGGTGCCCTCTTCTGGCCTGCAGGCATATAAGGAAGTGTACACAATAAATAAATAAATCTTTAAAAAAAAAAGTGAACCAACTACTAAAAAAGTCTCCTGACTTCCACATGCATACCATGGTCCTGTGTGTGTACACACACTGAAAACATGCTTCTTGTTTCTTTTGATTTTTTTCAAGACAGGGTTTCTCTGTGTGTAGCCTTGGCTGTCCTGGGAACTTGCTTTGTAAACCAGGTTAGCCTTGAACTCCCAGAGATCAGCCTGCCTCTATCCTCGTGCATGTGCCACCACCTCTTGACTTGAACACATTTTTTTTAAGTTGTTTATTGAATTTTAGCATGAAAACTGCAATCACACTTAACACTTTAATGAGCCTTAGTGGCTGGAGAAACAACAGAAATTAAGGGCTCTTCCAGAAAATCCAGGTTTAATTCTCAACAGCCACACTGGGGTTCACAACCAGTCCCCAGGGATCTGATGTCCTCTTCTGGTCTCTTCAGGTATTGTATGTACATGGTGCAGACATACATGTAGGCAAAACACTCATCCACATAAAATACTTAAGGAAAAACTTAAAAATCATTAATGAGCCTTTCACAGTAATCTCCAGAGAAAATTTAAGCAGCTTCGTAGGTGTGAAAGTCTGAATTCCATTCCCAGAACCTTCATAAAGGTGGAAGAGAGTTGATTCCACAAAATTATTCCCACATGCTTCAAGTGATAAAATGAAGGACACACACACACATCATATCATATGCACAATAAAGTGAAATAAATAAAAGACACCAATGAGTGCCAGTGAGATGGCTCAGTGAGTAAAACTCTTCTTGCTCGGCAAGCCTGATGACCTGGAGTTCAAGCCTTGGAACTCTTTTATCATAAAAAAGAGATAAAAAGGTAAAGTTGAAGCCGGGCGATGGTGGCGCACGCCTTTAATCCCAGCACTCGGGAGGCAGAGGCAGGCGGATCTCTGTGAGTTCGAGACCAGCCTGGTCTACAAGAGCTAGTTCCAGGACAGGCTCCAAAACCACAGAGAAACCCTGTCTCGAAAAACCAAAAAAAAAGGTAAAGTTGATGCTAACCTTTTCATAAACTTATTTTCCCAATTACTTCTTTAATTCGAGTTTTATTTGCATACACACACACACACACACACGGTTTTTCTTCTTTTAAAAATTTATTTTGTGCATTGGTGTGAAGGTGTCAGATCCCCTGGAACTGGAGTTACAGACAGTTAGTTATGAGCTCTTAACAGGCAGTGCTCTTTAACCCCTGAGTCCTCTCTCTAGCCCCCTTTTCTTTTTTAAGTCAAGTTTTGCTATGTTACCCAAGTTGGGCTCAAGCTTCCTAACTCAAGCAATAATTCTACCTCTGGCTCAGATATAGCTAGAATTACAGGTGTGTTCATTTTATAAATCCAAAATTACTCTAAAATAACATGTATTGAAACCTGGGCATGTGAGCTGGAGAAATGGCTCAGTGGTGAAGAGCACTGGTTGCTCTTCCAGAGGACCTGGATGCAATTCCTAGCACCACATGGCAGCTCACAAGGATCTGCTACTCCAGTTTCAAGGGATCTGACACCCTTACACAGATATACATGAAAACTCCAAGGCACATAAAATAAAAATTTGGGTGTGTGTGTGGTGTAGAATAGAACCTGGGCTTGTGCTGGGGTGGAGCTCAGCAGGCAGATTGTTTGCTCAGCATTCACAAAGCCCTGAGTTTAGTACTCAGCACCAAATAAAATTAGAGTGGTGGGGCTTGCCTTGTAATCTCAGCACTGGAAGTGGAGGCAGGAAGATCAAAAGTTCAAGGTTATCCTCAGCCACACAGTAAGTTTGGGCGGGAGGGGGGCATGGGAGCAGAATGAACTAGAAACCAGTCTAGGCTGTGTAATGAAATTCTGTCTCAAAAAACAGAGATGGCTGGGTGGTGATGGTGCATACCTTTAATCCCAGCCCTCAGGAGACAGAGGCAAGTAGATCTCTTTGAGAACGGCTTGGAACTGTAGACAGAGCTAGTTCCAAGACACCAGTGCTACACAGAGAAAGCTGTCTCATAAAACCAAAAACACAGAGAAAACAAACAAACCTAGGGGCTGGAGAAATGGCTCAGCAGTTTCTTTGCAGATGACCCAAGTTTGATTTTCAGAGCCTACTCAGGTCAGCTCACAACTGCTCAAGGAGACCTAGCCAAAATTCAATATATAGCTAAGCAAGTCTGAAACCCAGTTTCCCTGCCTCTACCTTCAAGTTCCAGGATTAAGGGGTATGTACCATCATCAAGGGGGAAAAAAAAACAAAACTGGGGCTGGAGAGATGACTAGGTAGTTAAAAGCACTTGTTGCTCAAGTAGAAGGCCTGGGTTCAGTTACCAGTACTATATGGTGATTCCCAGCCATTTGCTAGTAACTTCAGTTCCAGAGGAGCCAGTGCTCTCTTCGAATTTTCATAGGCACCATGTATGCACATGGTATACATACAAAATACTCATGCATATAAAATATAATTAAAATTTATTTAAATTAAAAATTTTTAAGTTTGAAAATAAAATTAAAACTCAGGCTAGGGAAATGGCTCAGTGAGTAAAATCACTTGCTGTTCAAGCAAGAGGACCTGAGTTCAATTCCCAGCACACATGTAAAAAGCTGGGAACAGCTAAATATGCCTATAATCCTAGCACTGAACACTGAGATAAGAGAAACATGGATCCCAGGAACTCACTAGCCAGTCATCCTAGCTAATTTCAGGTTCATTGAGACACTGTCTCAACAAATAACATGGACTGAGTCAGCAAGATGATTCAGTGAGTAAATAGCGCCTGACGAGCAATCCTGATGAGTTGAATCCCGTTTTCAGATTCCTTAGTGGAAGGAAAGCTGTCGTCTCTGATCCCACACATGCTGTGGCATATGCGTGCCCACAAGTATTATAATAAACAATTTTCTAAATACTTGAATAAATAAGGTGGAAGTATCAGAGGAAGAAGACATTCCATGTCTTTCACTTATTCTTACATATTTGTGTACAAATCTTAATTTGTATATGTACATTTGATTCCAGTATTATATGGGAGGTTCAAGGTCAATTTGAACTACACAGAGTAATCCTGTTTCAAAAACACAACTCAAAGTCAAAATAAACCAAATCATACAGCAAATCATGAGTCAAAATATTCAAGAGAGGAGGCTGGAGAGATGGCTCAAAGGTTAAGAGCACTGACTGCTCTTCCAGAGGTCAATTCCCAGCACCCACATCCCACAACTCGTTCCAGAGGGTCTGACATGCCCTTCTTTCCTCTGTGGGCTCCAGGCACAAACATGGTACACAGGCATACATATTTAAGGCACACAAAATAACACTTTGGTGGGGGGTTTTCAAGACAGGGTTTCTCTGTAATTTTAGAGCCTGTCCTAGAACTCGCTCTCAGACCAGGCTGGCCTCAAACTCAAAAATCTGCCTGTCTCTGCCTCCTGAGTGCTGGGGTGGCATGCGCCACCACTGCCCAACTAAATAACACATTTTTTAAAAAGTAAAATAAATAAATAAAAATAAAGGGGTGGGGCACTAAGAATATAGTTATCTCAGAAGCCAACAATTTGCCTCAGAAGACTCTAGGTTCAATCCCCAGTATCCCTTTCCTGATATGGCCAGGTCAAACCAAAAGGCACTAAAGGAGACTGTCTGAAGTTATCTGACCAAGGATAAGAAATCAGTTATAAAGCATCCAATTTAACAAGAGCTTTACTCAGATAACAGGAGTTCCAGTGAGTAGAAAATAATGGTGGGCATGTGCATGCCCTATTGGCATCTCTGCCCTTGTTCTGATCTGAGAGGAGCACTAATGTTTATGGCCTCATCCCACACATCACTGAAACAGCGGATGGCCAGGATGACCAAGATAAAGCTCAACATAAAGAAAAGCTGCCCATCCAGGGCTTCTCTACCAAGTTGGGCCACAGAAGAATGGAAAGAAGAAGAGTACTTTCTGGAGCAGCTCATGTCCAGCAACTCAGCATATTTACTAAAAACCCAAATTTCAAACAGTACAGATACCAACAAACAACCATGTTTACATGAGGCAGACACAAGGATAATAAAGGAGACACACAGACTCAAACATTTAGATGAAATAGACCAATTTCTTGACGACCATTTGTACTAGTCAGCTGTTGCTGTGATAAACACCAAGTACCAGAGTTTAGGGAAGGAAAGGGTTTATTTTAGCTTCCAGGTTACAGTCCATGATCAAGGGAAGCCAAGTAAGAGCCCAAGGCAGGAACCTGGAGACAGGAACAGAAACAGAGATCATGGAGGAATTATGCTTATTAGCTTGCTCCCTAGTTCTTATTCAGTCCAGATCCAACTGCTTAGGGATGGCACTACCCAAAGTGGGCTGAGCCCTCCTACATCAATTAAGAAAATGCCCCACAGGCCAATCTGATGAGGGAAATTCTTCAACTGAGGTTCAGTCTTCCCAAGTATATCAAGTTGACAACCAAGATTAGCCATCACACCACTAAACTACTGAAACAGACAAGAAACAACTTCAAAAGCCAGGCATGGTGGCATACACCTTTGATCCCAATACTCCAGGGGTAGAGACAAGAGGTAGACAAATCTCTGTAGGTTCGAGGCCAGCATGGTCTACTAATAGAGTTCCAGGGCTTTTGCACAGAGATACCCTGTCTCAAGAAACCAAAATAAAACATAAATAAATAAAAAGGAAAGAAGGACGGACAAACAAACGCCAACCTTTCTTATTTATGAAGTCAATATTATATACCAACTCAGGCAGGAGCAATATAAATTTTTAGGAAATTAATAACATACTTCATGATGCAGCAAAACTCATTGAAATATCAGTACTAGCCAGGTGGTATTGGCACGTGCCTTTAATCCCAGCACTGAGGAGGCAGAGGCAGGCAGGTCTCTGAGTTCCAAGCCAGCCTGGTTTACAAAGTGAGTTCCAGGCGAGCCAGGACTGTCACACAAGAGAAACCCTATCTTGAAAAACCACACACAAAAAAAGAAAGAAAAAGAAAAAAGGAAGAAAAAAAATAAATATCAGTATTAGCTAGGAAAAAAATATCAGTACTAGCTCACCAAAAAAAAACCCAAAAATATTGGCAATTAAAATGAATAATATGCTATAACCACAAATGAATTTAATTCATGAAGACAAAGCAAATTTTGGTTCAATATCCAAAATCAGCAATGCTATTAATACATGGATAGCATAGAGAGAAACAAACAATCAATTAGTAAAAAACTCATTTCTGAAAATTCAATGACTGCTAATAAAACTCTCAACAAACTAGAAATGGGAACTTCTTTAATATAATGAGCATCTACACCCACCAAAAAAAGGAAGAAAGCCCACAACAAATACACAGAATGGTTAAAATCCACAAGTCTTTTCCCTAAGTTCAGAAAAAAGCAATAATGTCACTCTCACCACTCCTAGATGCTGCTGTACTAAAAATCCTAGCCAGTATAATGAGAATAAATCAATCAAACAGGGCAATGATAGTGGACACCTTTAATCTCAGCAGCACTCAGGAAAGCAGAGGCAGGCAGATCTCTGTGAGTTCAGGGTCAGCCTGTTCTACAGAGTGTGAGTTCCAGGACAGTCAGAGCTACACACAGAGAAACCCTGTCTCGAAAGGCCAAACAAACAACCAAAAACAGACCAAAAAAAAAAAAAAAAAAGAATAAATCAGTCAGCTGGGCAGTGGTAGATAGAGCACACCTTTGAGTTCAAGGATAGCCTGATCTACAGACTGAATTCAAGGACAGCCAGGGATACCTGAAGGAACCCTGTCTAGAAAAACCCAATCAATCAATCAATCAATCAGCTGGGAGTCGTGGTGCATGCCTTTAGTGCCAGCACATCATGTACTAGGTTCTAATCATAGTTCTATATGTTAGGAATGAGTAACTGAAAATTAAAAATTGGAAAAACATCAGGCTAGAGAAACGGCTCAGTGATTAAGAGCACTTCCAGAGGTTCTGAGTTTAATCCTCCACAACCACATGTCGGTCCACAACCATCTATAGTGGGATCTGATGCCCTCTTCTGGCATGAAGTCAAACATGCAGAAAGAGCAAATTATACTTAAAAAAAATATATTTGCAATATTTAGAAGGGGTGGGAGTGGGGCACCAAGAGGTGGAATAAGAGGTAAAAGGAATATTGGTCAAGGAATGGCAAGTGTGTCAGAGTGTGTGGCATGCAGAAGAGGCCCTGGGTTCTACCTCTAGACTAAAAATAAAGAAGTTACTTGAACTAGTTGAGAAAAGTAAGATTTGAAATAACAAAATATACATTCATCTGAAACAACATAAGCTGTATGGTCTTTATGTTACATGCAGAAACTATTAATGAAAGGAAATAAAGACAACCAAATAAGCAGAAAGCCAATGCTACTATTTTCAACTTTTGAAAAATTCAAAATAATAACTGTTGCTGGGCAGTGATGGCACATGCCTTAATTCCAGCACTCAGGAGGCAGAGGCAGGCGGATCTCTGTGAGTTCGAGACCAGCGTGGTCTACAAAAGCTAGTTCCAGGACAGGCTCCAAAACCACAGAGAAACCCTGTCTCGAAAAAAAAAAAAAAACTGAAAAAGTGTCAATAACAGTAAACAAAATAAGAGACTAGATTTAGACTAAAAGAAAATGTCCACAAATCACATATATCAAAAGACTTGCATTCAGAATTATAAAAAACTTTCTAAACTCAAGAAGGTAACAATTCAACCAGAAAGGGCAGTTCTGACGGGGCGGTGGTATGGTAATGAACACCTTTAATTCCAGCACTCAGGAGGCAGAGGCAGGTGCATCTCTGAATCTCTGAGTTCGAGCCCAGCTAGGTTTACAGAGCAAATTCCAGGATAGCCAGGACTACACAAAGAAACCCTGTCTCAAAAACAAGCAAACCAAAAAAAAAGGCAGTTCTAAATAATACTTTTTCCAAGAAGATACAGAAACTGGATGGAAACAAGACATGAAAATTGTTAATACTGGGACTGGAGAGGCGGCTCAGTGGTTAAGAACACTGGCTGCTCTTCCAAAGGTCCTGAGTTCAAGTCCCAGCATCCACATAATGAGGCTCACAACCATCCATGAGATCTGGTGCCCTCTTCAGGCCTACAGGCATACATGCAGGCAGAACACTGTATACATAATAAATAAATCTTTAAAAATTGTTAATATTAGTCAATAGAAAAATACAAATAAAAAAACCATGGTACTACTGTATGCTATTTACTAAAATAAAGATGGGGCTGGAGAGATGGCAGCTCACAACAGTTGGTAACTCCAATTCCAGGAGCTCCAACACCTTTTTCTGGCTGCTATGGATACTCAGGATATATGTGGTACACAGACATACATGAAGGCAAAACACCTAAACACACATAAAATAAATAAAAACTTTTTATAAATAGAAAAATGATTAAAAGAAAAACTATTGAAAATAGTAAATGCTAGAAAAGATGCAGAGCAACTGGAACTTTCATGCATTGCCAGAAAATAGTTGGTAGGTTCTCAAAATGTTACCATACAACTCAGTTCCCACTGTGTAGAGCCTTAAAGAAAATTTATTTTTACACAAGAATATGCACCCAAGCCAGGCGGTGGTGGTGCACGCCTTTAATCCCAGCACTCGGGAGGCAGAGGCAGGTGGATCTCTGTGAGTTCGAGACCAGCCTGGTCTACAGAGCGAGTTCCAGGACATGCTCCAAAGCCACAGAGAAACCCTGTCTCAAAAAAAAAAAAAAAAGCACCCAAAGGTTGACAGCAAGTCTATAAGCAATAAACCTCAGAAAAAAACCAATGTCCACCAGTAAAAGAATGGATCAACTGGGGGCTGGTTGTTGATGGCTCAGTGATTAAGAGCACTGACTGCTCTTCCAGAGGACCCGGGTTCAGTTCCCAGCATGATGTGGGAGTGTCATATATCAATCTGTTGATTTCATTGGCTGAGTAATAAAGAAACTGCTGGCCCTGATAGGTTATAAGATAGGTGGGCGGAATAAACAGGATAGGATGCTGGGCGGAAGAGGAAGTGAGGTCAGACTCTGCTCTGCTCCCGGAGAGACCCGACAGCTCTGCTGGAGCAGAGACGCCATGCTCAGCTCTCCCAGGCAACTCCAACCCACAATGGACTTAGGCTAGAATCTTCCCGGTAAGCGCACCTTGGGGTGCTTACACACATTACTAGAAATGGGCTAGTCCAGGTGCGAGAATTAGCCTGTAAGGGCTAGGGTTCATGGGCCAAGCAGTTCTTAAATGAATACAGTTTGTGTGTTGTTATTTCGGGCATAAGCTAGCCAAGCGGCCGGGGTGTTGGGGACGCAGCCCCACCGCTTCTTATTTCAACACCAGCACCCACATGATGGCACCTCGCAGCTCCAGTTCTGAAGCTCCAGTTCAAGAGAATCTGACATCGTTATACCAATGTGCATGAAATAAAGTTGTTTAAAAAAAAAAAAAGAATGGATCAACTGCAGTACATCCATACATACAATGAAAAGAATTCAGCAGTGAAAAGAAACAAACTACAGACACATGCAATTTAGAAAAGTCTTGGTGATCACATTTAGGAAAATAAGCCACCTCAAAAGGTTCCATACTGTAAAATAGCATCTACATAACTTCTTCGGGACATAAAATTATAGGGGCATGCCTGAAATCTCAGTATTTGAGAGACAAAGACAGAAGGATTGTCACAAATTCAATTCTAACTGTTCTACCCAATGAGTTCAGGGCAGCCAGGACTAATATAATGATACTTTGACTTTCTGAAGTAAGTAACAGTGCTGTCAAGAATAAAGAGTGAGCCAGGCGGTGGTGGCGCACGCCTTTGATCCCAGCACTCGGGAGGCAGAGGCAGGCAGATCTCTGGGAGTTTGAGGCCAGCCTGGTCTACAAGAGCTAGTGCCAGGACAGGCTCCAAAGCTACAGAGAAACCCTGTCTCGAAAAACTAGAAAAAAAAAAAAAAGAATAAAGAGTTCAACTCCCAGCAACTAAATGGTGACTCACAGCCATGTGTAGTGGGATCTGATGCCATCTTCTGGCATAAAAGTATATATACGGGGGGCTGGAGAGATGGCTCAGTGGTTAAGAGCACTGGCTGCTCTTCCAGAGGTCCTGAGTTCGATTCCCAGCAACCAGATGGTGGCTGACAACCATCTGTAATGAGACCTGGCACCCTCCTCTGGCGTGCGAGCATACATGGAGGCAGAATCTTGTATACATAATTAATAAATAAATCTTTTAAAAAAAGTATATATACGGATAGAGCACTCATACTAAATAAATCTTTAAAAAAATGGTGCACACCTTTAGTTCTAGCACTCAGGAGGATCTCTGATGGGCCAGGAGGATCTCTGAATTTGAGGCCAGCCTGGTCTACAAGAGCTAGCTCAAGGACAGCCAAGGTGGTTTTACACAGAGAAACCCTGTCTCGAAAAACCAAAACCAAACCAAAAGAACAAGAATGGGAGAAAGAGTACGAATATAAAGGGATAACATTAGTATTTTTCTGATTAATGAAACTGCCCTGTGCCTTGACTGACACAATAACCTACACAGAGACTCCATATGTATTAAAATACGAAGAACAAGATTGGAGGCATGACTGAGTGGTAGAACACTAAGCATACACAAGCCACGGGTTCAATCCTTAGGAACACAAAACTGGTCCACAGTCCTAACTTCTCAGGGAGGCTGAAGCAAATGCTAATGTGAGTTCAGGAGTTTGAGATCAATCTGGGAAACAACACAAGATCTGTTTCCTGACAAAAAATAATTTTGCTATTTATTAACTTATAAAAACTAGCCCACAGCAGTATCACTTAAGAAAGCTGACCAATTGAATCTCAAGTCACACCTCTACATACATGGCAACCCTATTCCCAATTTAAACAGCGTCAATGCACACCAAAAGACACAAAACTATGAGCTCATTCACATCAGCCATAAAGCAATCTCAACGTCCATCCACATTAGATCAGACAAACTGAAGAACCTTCACAGTGCAAAGTGTACATGCCACATATAAAACAACAATCAAATGCAAGTATTACCCTAGAGTAACCTCAAATGTAATGTCAAGCCAAAACACTCCAGCAGAAAAAGACCCTTTTGTATAAAACTCAGAAACAAGTGGGAGGCATGGCAAGGACAAGTAGCACACCTTGGAGTGAATGATGAGGAGCACAGGGCACTGGGGACACCCACAATGTCATGAAGCACTCTTAAGACTCTTTCACGACAGGGCTTTTTGTGGTGACACCTTTTCTAAAGGCCGGATAGTAGTAAAGTAAGCTGTTCTAGGTTAAACCAGTAATTCTAAAGCACCTCAAGTTCTAGATTTTTCTTCAACCTACTTCCTCAGACCGCTAAAGCAATGTGAACTCTAACAAGTATACCTTCACCTACTTCAAAAATCCAAATACATACCAGGCCTTGCACACCCTCTAAGCTCAGGATGCACTTGCACAATGGCCTTAATCCATTGTTAGCTAGACTCCTAGCATCAATCAGAATGAGAAGAAACTCACATTATTACAAATGTCCATAATTCCATGAGTTTTCTCATTTAAATTTTTTTTTTAAATATTTATTTTTTATTATGTATACAATATTCTGTGTGCATGCCCGAAGACCAGAAGAGGGCGCCAGACCTCTCCACAGATGGCTGTGAGCCACCATGTGGCCGCCGGGAATTGAACTCAGGACCTTTGGAAGAGCAGGCAACACTCTTAACCACTGAGCCATCTCTCCAGCCCTCTCATTTAAATTTTTAAAATCAATTTGAAAACTTCCTTTGACTCCTACTCACACAGCATTACAAAAATAGCCTTAAATCCCCATTCCAGCCCTGTGTGAGAATAAGTCACATGTAATCTGATATTCCAACAGCTAATAACACAGGTTGATTTCCATAACAGAAGAATTCTGAGTTTTGTAAGTGTACATGACTTAATGTTACTTATTTTGAAGATATAAGGGAGATGTTTCAGCAGTTAAGAGCACTGGCCACTCTTACAAGGGTCCTGAGTTCAATTCCCAGCAACCATATGGTGGTTCACAACCATCTGTAATGAGATCTGGTGCCCTCTTCTGGCCTGCAGGCATACATGCAGGCATAACAGTATATATATAATAAATAAATCTTAGAAAAAAATATAATTCTCATTATGTAGACAACTTTTATTTCTATACCTAATATCAAAACATTTAAGTGCCAAAGGGTGACAGGAAAAGCCTCCATTATTTTTATTTGCAAATAGTAATACCATTCAACTTCCTGGTCTATAAATAAGACTCACTACAGAAAAGTTTGAAAGCTTAAATCATGTGGGAAAATAAGCTTCAGAATGCCCATCACGAAGTCTTTATGGACACTCTATGAGACTTTCCTATGTAAATTCATATGCATGCATAATTTTACAAAAACAGTTCTATGTTATAAATACCTGCAATCCTTTCATTACTATATCATGAACATTATGGAAATCATATCTCAAAATAAAAATGCAAAATAATTAGATTTATTTTATTTCATTTTTGTTTTTTCTGAGAAAGGGTTTCTCTGTGTATCTTTGGCTATCCTAGAACTCACTCTGTAGACCAGGCTGGCCTCGAACTCACAAAGATCCACCTGCCTCTGCCTCCCAAGTGTGGGGATTAAAGATGCGCAACAACACAACCGCCTTAGATTTATCCTTGATATGCTTCTTTCTAAATGTTCACTAAGTGAGCCATCTAACTACTACATGAGTTCATTAGAGTCCAAGACCCAAGTCCAACATTTTTAATGACAATTTCTCCATTCACAATTAGAAAAAACATCAATAGTTATCCTGAAGCCAGATCTCTGATAAAGCCCAGCTCACCATTCTGAAATAAAATGGCCAGAATCACACTTCATCTACAGACTGTCACCAAGCACTGTTTAGAATCTTCCCTGCATTTACTTGTTTAATTCTTAATTCTAGGATCTGTGTGCCCTGTAAGGAGTACAGGTCTGACATCATGCCCAAGAGAATAGAAACTTAAATTTGTACATGCACACACAGAATCTGTACACAAGAATTTACTTCAAGACCAATGATTGCTGGTTTCCTTCTCCCATTGCCCTTTTTTTTAACAGAAGCTCCCCATACCCACAAATGCCCTAAATGGCTTAGGAGTCACCTCAGTGAAGGTGGTATAACCTACAATTCTGTGTCCTGAACATACAGCAATGTGGTTGGAACTCCTCACTAAGGATAAAAACAGCCCTTCCACTGTCTTCTCTCTTAGTCACCTTCTGGTTTGGTGACCTGCAGGAAACAGAGGATGCTCCTCAGGACTTCTGAGAAACACAGGACCAAGACAGACACTGTTACCTGCTGACATTGTTGTGCATGCCAGTGCTGTGCCAGATAAGGCACTCAAAGAGTTTACCATCTGTAGGGAAACTGGGTTTTCAGAGTGGCATTAGGACCTCTATGAGGCCGGGCGATGGTGGTGCACGCCTTTAATCCCAGCACTCAGGAGGCAGAGGCAGAGGCAGGCAGATCTCTGTGAGTTCGAGACCAGTCTGGTCTACAGAGCTAGTTCCAGGACAGGTTCCAAAGCCACAGAGAAACCTATCCCGAAAAACCAAAAATAAATAAATAAATAAATAAATAAATAAATAAATAAATAAATAAATAAAAGACCTCTATGAAACTTGAGTGTGGTGTTGATACCTTTAATCAAAGCACTCGGGAGGCAGAGGCAAGAGGATCTCTGTTGAGTTTGAGGTCAACCTGCTCCAAATAGTGAGTTCCGTGTCAGCCAGAGCTAGAGACTCAGTCTAAAAAAACAAAACAAAACAGGTCGCAAGATTTTTTCTGGGGTTGCAAGGACATTTTCATCCCTCTTACCATGAAGACTAGTTTTCTATATGATTAGAACACTTTCAAAAAACGTTTAAACTACAGGCACTTTAAATTTTGTTTTGTTCTGTTTTTTGAGACATGATTTCTCTCTGTAGCCCTGGCTGTACTGGAACTCACTCTGTAGACCAGGTAGGCCTGGAACTCAGAGATTCACCTGCCTCTGCCTTCTGAGTGCTGAGATTAAAAGTGTGCGCCACCACACCCGTCAAGATACTTTGAATTTAAAATACAGCAAAAGCTAAGTTTTCATGATGTAGGTCAAAATTCAATAGTGCACAGAGAAATCTGTGAACAAGTATCTTAATAACCTAACAGAATAAAACAGAAGATACTGGAATAGCATTCTATAAACCTTTTTTGTGTATTTTTTTAAATGGTGGGTTATGGCCCAAACTCTTGATGCGTAATAGTTCAACACAGACAATCTGTCAAAATTAATACTATGTATAAGGTTATCTGAGTTTGAAGAGCTACAAAAATCAGGTTATTTCAGGTAAATATTCCAACACAAGTTGTTATTACTAAGTCCTAGAATGAGGTATAAGGAGTAAGAATTCTACTTTGTTACCACCTGGTCTTCACTGAATGTACAGAAACGGGTGTACTTCACTTGAGCTCCAGCAATCACTAATAGCATTCCTCTAAAGGGTTTGCATAGGCCGACCTCCCAACAGAAACAAAAACCGGCCCTCAACGTTCTAAAACCAAAAGGCACAACCTCATCTAAAGCTAAAACTCGCTTTACTGTCCAGAGTCGTGGAAAAGGACAAACTGGAAACTCAAGCCCAAGGCCGAATCCCAGATGCTAAACAAATTTAACAATGCGAGGGGAAGAAAGCTCCAACAGTTGCACCGAAATTGCAGAGAAGACCCGGGAAAAATTTAAGTACTCACGTATTGCTGCACTTTCCTACAACAACATGAGCATCAAAAATCATGCCACACGCAATGCTTTATCTGCTCTCAACATATACTGTGCCAACACAATATTTCGAATCTCTAGCAAAAAGGAAAAAAAAAATCTGTCTCATGATCTGACACCCAAATACTCCTCAAGCTTTTGGTTTCTTCATTGTGACTACCTCGAAAACAAGGTAACTTGTTTTAACAACCTTACAAGAACTTAACTTGAGAGAAACCCAAAATCATTCAGTGGCCAATCCAAGCAGTGGAAACGACCATGCCAACTGCATCCCACGTACAAGCACTATCTTCTGAAGCAGAAAAAAAGCGGCAGCCGTCCATCGACGGCATGCCTGCTTAAGTAAAACTGAAAATAGTTACCCCAGCCCTCGCGACTACACACGGCCGACAGTTCTGAGGAACGAGACCCCCGGCGACTCCCGAGAGCCGACCGGAGCAGCCGGAGAGGACAAGGCAGCCGCGCCCGCAGCGCGTCAGGCGGCACACAGAAACTTCTAGGGGGCACTTTTCAGTCAGCCCCGAGGCCACGGCGGGGTGCCCCGGGGGTCCCTCCGGCGCCGCCCTCTGAGCCGCTCGCGCCCGGGAAGAGCTGTCAGCCAGGCAGTCGCCGGCCCGTTATCCGCCGGCCGCGCCCGCCCGCCCGCCCAGCCGCTCGTGAGGGGGCGGTGGCCGCTCCCGCCCGCGGACCCTCGCTGCTTACCTCGAAGTAGCCTCCGGCGGCGCCGCCCGCGCCCGCGCCCAGGGGCCCGTGGGCCGCCGCGCCGCCCAGCAGGCCCGCCGCGCCGGGGCCCGGGGCCTGGGGGCCGCGAAGCGCCGCCGCCGAGCCGGCCTTGCCGCCCGAGCCGCTACCGCCCGAGCCACCGCCGCCGCCGCGCTTGTTCTTCCGGCGCTTGGCCCCGCGCTTGGCGTCGGCCGGGCTCATGGCGGGAGGGAGGGACGGAGGACCGCGGGCGGGGAAGGGGCGCGGGCGGGAGCCGGGCCGCGGGCGGCGGCAGCGGCGGCGGCGGGCGGGCGGAGGCGGCGGCGGGCGCTGCGGCCGGCCGGGCGGGGGGCGCGGCGCGGGATCTCCTCCCAGGCGGGGAGGGCGGGGCGGGCGGGAGCTGAGGGGCGGCTGCTGGCGGGAGCGACGCGAGTCTACCGGGCCCGGCGCCGCCGCTGACCAGAGTTAGAGTCCAATATGGCGGACACAAGGGGAAAGGGATCCCAGTTTACGTCGGGGGAGGGGGAAGCGGCGGCAGGGGGAGGGGCGCGGGCGGCCGCCCCCCGCACTCCGCCCTCCCGGGCGGCGCGCCCCTGGCCTGGGACCCCGCCCCCGACGCCCCGCGCGGGGCACGCCGGGAGCTGTAGTTCTAGCCGCCAGCGGCTCCGCGCGGGCGGGCGGGGCGGGACCACGACTCCCGTAGGGCCACGCGCAGCAAGGCGTGCGGAGGGCGGGGCCAAAAGTGACGTCATACACCGCACGGCCCTGTGGACTCTGTAGTCTGTGCGCGGGCGGAGCTGGAGGCGGGTGGGGTCCAAGGGGGTCGCGCAGTTCCGGTTCTGGTGGTATCTTGGCTCCTTGACTACAGCCTCCTGTCTCAGAGCCAGGTTCTCGTCCTGTTCGTAGTGGGCTCCGCCGACTTTAACCCAGTCCAGGTTCGAGCGTGCCCCTTTCACCTGCCGCTGTGTGACCTTGGCCTATGCTCGGGCCAGTGCGAAGAAGGCCGGCATCCGGCATCCGTGGACTGGGTAATTCGCTGCATCCGCGGTAACAAAGCCTGCAGTAAGCCGGAGCCTACCTCACTCCCTTGTCGGTTCTCTTTAAAGTCTCGATACTTAGAGGAGTGCTTCCTCAAGGCATCTGCCCGGGCTTTTCACCTCTTCCCATTCACCCACATGGCAGGGCACCTCAACCCAGGCGGGAGCTCTGGGCCACTGCATAGAGCTTGCTGTTTGGCTATCTCCCGCAAGCCTCAGGTACAGCTGTCCTTGAGGATCCAGATCAAAGGGACTTTCCCTGAGCTTCTCACTGCAGACACATCAAGAGACCAGACTTGCACGTTTTCGGTTCCATAGTGGAACCAAATGCTATCTGTGGAGCTTAGCATTGCGACGTATAGACATGCACTCATAAGCCTTTTCATTTCCTATTGCCTCCTATTCATCCCTGCCCCAACTGGGGCTGCCAACCCTAAACCATTCTTCATCCCAAACCTGAGCAGCCCAATGTGATCAACCCTGTTTCAGTAACTACCTTCCCATTAGAATGAAGGTCCCTTGTCCCAACAGGTTTTGGATGACCCTAATGTTAATGGGGATAGGATGCCAGCCTGGACCTCCTTCAGTACTCTGTAGGTGGCAGTGTCATGGACTGCCACTTCCCTGTTAGTTCCACCTAAAGAGCTCAGTTGGATGCCTCCCTTCTCCCCTAATCCCTTTGCTTTCTTCTTCTTGGCACATTGGCATGTGTTTGAAATTTTTGGTTGTCACTAGTATCCCGGAGGACACTAGGATATAGAAGTGCTTGCCTCCTACACCAGAATTCCAACTCCTTCCAGGCAAGGGGCTGGGCATGTGGCACTCTACTGTTTGCTAGGAGAATGAATGACACAATAATGACCATTTGTCCAGCAGTGCAGTCACCCTATTGTCGTATCTCAGTTCACACGTGCACCCTCCAGATTCTGTGGCTAAGAAACAGGTTCATATATGCTAAGGAAGCTGCCCAAAGCCACTCCAGTTTTCAAAGACAGAGCCTAGCTTCCAGCTCAGGTATGATTTTGGACACCAGCTGAGTGCGTATACAAAGCCACCCGTGTTTCTAGAGCAAATAAATTTACAAAATCTTAGGTCTCCATAAGGAGGCTAACGGGTTTTAGGGTTTTTTGTTTGTTTGGTCACTTGGTAGGTTGGATTTTTTTGTTTGTTTGGGTTTTTTGTTTTGGGGCTTTTATAAAATTATTGTTTTCTGTTGTTCTGTTTTGTTTTGGACAGGGTTCTCTGTGTTAACAGTCCTGAAACTCTGTAGACCAAGATGGCCTGCCTCTGCACCCCAAGTGCTGGGATGAAAAGCATGAAACACCATGCCCGGCTTTTGTTTTTGTTTTTTTAATTAATCTATTTATTTATTATGTATACAATATTCTGTCTACATGTATGCCTGAAGGCCAGAAGAGGGCAACAGATCTTATTACAGATGGTTGTGAGCCACCATGTGGTTGCTGGGAATTGAACTCAGGACCTTTGGAAGAGCAGACAATGCTCTTAACCACTGAGCCATCTCTCCAGCCCTTGTTTTGTTTTTTTCAGACAACATCTCATCACATCATTCTGGACGGTCTTGAACTTGATATGTAGACCAAACTAGCCAGTCTTGAACTCACAGACATCCTCTTGCCTCTCTGCCATCCAAGTGCTGGGACTTAAAGTGTGTGCCACCACACTGGCTTCAGTTTAATTCCAAACATCTGGGAGAGCCATGGAAGGCTTTGAGCAGGGAATACCATGGTGAGATAAATTTTTTTTGATATTTTTAATTTTATGTGAATGAGTGTTTGCTTGCCTGTATGCATATGCACCAGGTGTGTACCTGATACCAAAAGAAACCATAAGAGGATATACTGGAACTGGAATTACAGTTTGAGCTGCTATATGGGTGCTGGAAACCAAACCTACTTCCTCTTCAAGAACAACAAATACTCTTAACATGAGCCAGCTCTCCAGACCTGAGATGCATATGTCTGAGAAAACTATGGTTACTGTATATAGAATGATGGCAAAAGATAGTCCGGGTACTGGTGGCACATGCCTTTAATCTCACCACTTGGGAGGCAGGGGCAGAGGCAGATGGACCTCTGTGAGTTCAAGGCCAGCCTGGTCTACAGAGCAAGTTCCAGGACAGGTTCCAAAGCTACACAGAGAAACCCTCTCTTGAAAAACCAAAATAAAATAAAATGATGCAAAGAATGGAGGTCAAAAGGTCATGAGAATCTGCCCTAATAAAAGAGCCTGAAGGAGCTGTCTTGTCTCTACCACCATCAAATGACTTAGAAAGTTCCAGCTATGAACCCAAAAGTGACCATCACCAAATACTGAAATTGCTTGTACTTGGATTTTGACTCCCAGGCTGCAGAACTATGAAAAGTTTGTATTGTTTGTAAAATATGCTATATTCTATTCTTACTTATTATGTATACAGTGTTCTGCCTATATGTATGCCTGCACTGCCAGAAGAGAGCACCAGACCTCTTTACAGATGGTTGTGAGTCACCATGTGGTTGCTGGGAATTGAACTCAGGACCTCTGGAAGAGCAGCCACTCTTCTTAACCTCTTAGCCACCTCTCCAGTCCCATAATTTATGCTGTATTCTTATAGCAACTCAAATAGACCACTCCTAAACTGAATATGGTGGGAAAGGGACAGCCTAAATTCAGTTATGTTGTTTAATTCTGTCAATCTGATAGGAATGAATGAAACCTAGATTAGTAAAACATAGTTCTAGGTGTCTGTGAAGGCAATCCCAAGGCAGCTAAAGGAAAACCTACCCAGAATGTGGATGGGACTGACCAGTAGACTTAGGGACAGGATAGAGCAATTTTATTCAACATGTACTCTGTGTGTGTGTGTGTGTGTGTGTGTGTGTGTGTGTGTGTGTGTGTGTGTTGGGGTGTGGGTGGGTACTGGAGCTGAACAAGGCTTTGCACTTGCTAGGCAAGCACTCTACCATTGATCCATATCCCCAGATCCTGACAACATGCTCTTGCCACCATGATGTTCTCCTTCACCACAGCCATACAACAAGGGGACGAACTAATGGCGGACTGCAGCCTCTACAACTGTGATCCAAAAGATCTGTCTTAGCTCCTGAGGACTTCCTTCGGGCATTTCCCAGTGGCAAAAAGCTAGGACTTCCACGTAATTTGTAATCAGCATCCGCTTAGTTTGCACAGTGATAACCTGTGAAATTGTTCTCTTTTTGAGGTTTCCATTTTTTTTATTGTTCAAAATTTTATATCAGTATATGTTGTACAGTGAGTGAGGCTATTCCCTTCCATCTTATCATTTTCTTGCCCTCAGCCCCTTTTAGCTCCCTAGCCTCAGGCTAGCCTGGAACTTCTTAACAAGGGTGACCTAAACTTGTGAGCCCCTAATTCCATTTTTGGAGTGCTGGGATTACAGATTTGTGCCAATACACCTCATTTATGTGTGTAAACTTGGGGCTCTCTGCAAACTCTACCAACTGAGCTCCTTCCCTAGCACCTGTAGTTTTTCATGCACAGTATCCAGAACTCAAGAATTTGTAGAACTAGGTGCACATCAGTGATGGTTTGAATGAGAATGGCCCCCGTAGGCTCATATATTTGAAAGCTTAGTCACCAGGAAGTTGGAACTCTGATAGGAATAGAAGGATTAGGAGGTGTGGTTTTGTTGGAGGCAGTGACACACTTCAGAAGCCGGAGTGTATCTGCCTAAGGATCAGGATGTAGCCTTTATTAGCTACTGCTCTAACACCTGCCTGCATCCCACCATGCTTCCCACCATCATGCTAATGGACTTCTGAAATTGAAAGCAAGCCCCCAATTAAATGTAAGAGTTGCCTTGGTCCAGATACCTCTTCACAGCAACAGAACAGTGACTCAGACAACATCTGTAGTCCCAGCTACCCAAGAAGGTGAAACAGGAAAGTCACAAGGCCAGAAGTTGGTGTATATTTAGAGACTGCAGTGATAGCGCAGCACTTTCGAGTGCTTGATGCTTGTCCAGAGGACCCCAGTTCCAATTCGGGGATCTAATCTTATTCTGGCTTCGAGAGCATACAAACATACACATTAAAAATATCTTTTATCCAGGTAGTGGTGGTGCACATCTTTAATCCCAGCACTTGGGAGGCAGAGGAAGGCAAATGTGAGTTCAAGGTCTACAGAGCAAATTTCAGGAAGCAAGGACTGTTATAGAGAGAAACCTTGTCTCGGAAAACTAAAAAAAAAAAAAAAAAAAAAAAATACATCTTTTAAAAATACACTTAAATCAGGTGGTAGTGGCACAAACCTTGAATCCCAGCACTCATGGATGTCTGTGAATTTGAGGCCAGCCTGGTCTACAATGGGAGTTCCAGGACAACCATAACTTATCTTGGGGGAAAAAAAAAAAAACACTTAAAATATCTAGGTAAAGCCAGGCAGTGGTGGTATAGGCCTTTAATCCCATCATGGAATGGGAGGAGTGGGGTTGGGGGCAGAGGCAGGCAAATCTCTGTGAGGAGTAGGCATGCCAAGATGGGGCATAGTAATAAAAATAGACAAGCAGTCCATAATATTGCATGCCTATAATCCCAAGTATTCCAGAGGTAGAAGCAGGTAAATCTCTCAGTTCTATGCCATTGAGGTCTATCTATAAGGGGAGTTCCAAGTCAGCTAGGGCTACATAGTGCGACCTTGCCTCAAAAAAAAGAAAAAAATCAGTAGATCAACAACAGATTAGATAAGACAAGATTTAAAAAGTGGGAGATCTTAAAGCATAGCTGTAACCTAGAGGAGAAACAAGTTACAGCTTGTTTTTCTGTGTTACAGATCAAATATACCTACAGCCTGAAAATGCTCAATTATAACACAGAAAAGAAAGTTATATGAAACACAGCAGAAAAAGGTGCCACAGAAGCATAGTCCACCTAATAAAGTCCTCATCTACCCATAATTTTGAGAATTTCAGTGACCCTACGAAAGATAAATATGAGCAAATGCAAATACCTATTCTGAAAACAAACTGTTTAAGTAGCTTTAAAAACAAAAACACGGGCTGGAGAGATGGCTCAGTGGTTAAGAGCATTGCCTGCTCTTCCAAAGGTCCTGAGTTCAATTCCCGGCAACCACATGGTGGCTCACAACCATCTGTAATGAGGTCTGGTGCCCTCTTCTGGCCTGCAGACATACACACAGACAGAATATTGTACACATAATAAATAAATATTTTTTAAAAAGTTGTTTAAAAAACAACAACAACAAAAAAAAAACACTTCAAAAATACGTGACAGCTTCCCAAGGAAGCTAACTAGCAAGCAAAGCAAAGTAATTAAAAACAACAAAAACACTACCTAGAGAGAGTTCTTTAAAACGTTTCATGTTATTAGCATGAAAATTGTGTGGAGACAAGCTGACTACCCTCAAACTCCTGATCCTCTGCCTCAACTTGTAGGATTAGATGTAAGAGTTGAGATATGTTGGTCTTTTTTCCACATTAAGTTTTTTTGAGCTTCTGTATGTTTTACACTTTTAGCATATTTCTACTAGATTCACCATCTTTAAAATACTCAAGAGCCACTTAAGGCTTATAACTACCATACTCAGTAATCTCTTATTTTTAATCTCTTTGAGACAGAATCTTACTGTATAACCCAAATTGACCTTGAACTCGTGCTCCCCTTGTCTTATCTTCTTGAGTGCCGAAGTTACAGATACAGTGTCTGATTTCTTAAAAACTAAATAAGTAAAAAGTTTTGACTATTCTAGATCCTGTGTACTTCATGTGATTTTATAATCAGCATATCAGCTATACCAAACCCAATATCAAAGTATGTAACATGCAGAACAATTTGGAAACAGTGACATCTAAACAGTAATGAGAGGCTAGAGAGATGGCTCAGCAGTTAAAAGCACTTGCTCTTGTAGAGGACCCAGGTTTGGTTCCCAGAACCCACAGAGTGGCTCATAACTGTAACTCTAGTTCCAGGGGATCAAATATTCTTTTCTGGTCTTTGGGGGCAGCATGCATGCCTGTGGTGCATAAGCACGTATCCAGGCAAAGTCACAATAAAAAAAGGAGCAAAATCTTTAGTATTGAGTTTTGAGGTTCACGAACTATTTACTTTTTGGGTTCTGTTTTGTTTTGTTCTTTTGAGACACAGGCAGTTTGTGTAATGGTTCTGGCTGTCCTGGAACTCACTCTGTAGACCAGCCTGGCCTCAAACTCAGGGATCTGTCTGCCTCTGCCTCCGAGTGCTGGGATTAAAGATGTGAACTGCCACCACCTGGCACTTTTCTTTTTTCTTACTGAAATAGGGTTTCTCTCTGTACAGCTCTGGCTGTCCTGGAACTAGCTCTGTAGAGCACACTGGCCTCAAACTCACAAAGATTCACCTGCCTTTGCATCCCAAGTACTGGAATTAAAGGAGTGGAAAACCACTGCCTGGCTCACTTGGAATTTCTAAGAAGTGCAAAGTAGCCTAGACAATGCCATTATTTTATGCTGGGGGTATTATAGGACCACCATCCTTGACCATTTTAGCTTTTTTTTTTTTTTTAAAGATTATTTATTTATTTATTTATTTATTTATTTATTTATTTATT
>NW_026067920.1:4113866-4160303 GCF_014885135.2 Alexandromys fortis
TTTTTTTGGTTTTTCGAGACAGGGTTTCTCTATGGTTTTGGAGCCTGTCCTGGAACTAGCTCTTGTAGACCAGGCTGGTCTCGAACTCACAGAGATCCGCCTGCCTCTGCCTCCCAAGTGCTGGGATTAAAGGCGTGCGTCACCACCGCCCAGCTTTCTTCTGTATTCTTTAAGGCCTATGTGACAGCAGGAAGATCCAGCCTCTTCTGATGGACTGGGCCTGGACTAGACTGGACCCCTAACAGCTATACAAAGGCATATTTATTGATTGTTACACAAAAGATTTCCTCATAATGTTAGGTTGGGAGCGTAGGTCCCAGTCCCTCGCATCTATCCCTGCCCCCAGGCCTGGTCTGGACTTCAAATCCCAGCAGGCCAGGGGTCAGGACCACTCCCAGGGTACTTAAGTGATCTCCCAAAAGAAGAACACATGGTCTCCCTTTCTTCCTCCCAGGGGTCGCATTTCTGCAGCTTCCCGGTTTCCCCCTTGGGGCCACCCAAGAAAGCAGATCTCCTATTAAACCTGGATATTTCTTAATTTGGCTTGTTTTGATTTTGCCTGATTGGGAATTTTTGCGTCGTTAGGGCGTTCATATTAAAAAATATTCCTAACACACACCAAGGTCCCTAATCTAATTTAGATGTCTTACTGAAGGGGAGCATCACATGCCTCCATGACTAGCCCTTTACTAGGTACCATATGCAATATACAGTCATACAGGAGTGCCAGCTGTGCCTGAGGTGTCTTGTAATCAAAGTCATGGGATGGCCGCAAGGCCCCCCTAAAGCAAAACAGTCACTATTTTCCACAAGGATTCTTCAAGGTCAAGGTACTTCTAAAAACAGCTGTTCATGTTAATATCTACCCCGAATTACCTTGGCCTCTAACCCTGCATCCTGCTCCCTGTCCCTCCCACCTCTGATACCCCCCTCCCACTCCTACACAGAGGTTGTGAAAGTGGGCATTATATTCACCCTGACCTGGTCTCCTAGACCAATCCCTCATTGATCCCCCAACTCACCCTCCGCTGATGCTGATGGAAGCTCTCTTATAGACATCATGAAACTGCCAGGTGACTTAATGCAGTGGTCACTTCCGCTAAAACAGGCCGAAGCGATCTGCCTGCCAGTGGGGACCTCTTCACAAAAGGCTGAATTAATTGCCTTGACTAGAGCACTCCAAATAGCTAAGGGTCAACAGGTTAACATGTACACTGACTATGAATATGCCTTTTTAATAGCCCATACCCATTCTGTCCTTGGAAGGAAAGGGGCTTCCTCACTACCAAGGGCACACCCATAGTTAATGGACCCCTTATAGCCAAGCTCTTGGAGGCCCTCCAGCTCCCTGCAGAAGTAGCCATAATCCACTGCTGGGACATCAGTCCTCCAAGGACGTGGTGGCCTGTGGCATTGCCAGGGCTGACGCAGTAGCCTGGGGAATGGCCTCCAGCTTTACTAGATCTACAGGACATATTTTTTTTGACACCCTCCTATCAGCCCTGCTATCAACCAGAAGAGAGGGACAAACTCCTGAAAAAAGGGCCACACAGACAAAGAACAAATGGTTTCTACTTAAATAACTGCCTCATCCTTCCCCAGAACCAGGCATTCTCTATTATTTCAGACATCCACCAAACCTTACATATAGGCCCCAAAACTTTGTTTGTTCCATTTCTTAGAGCCCCTCTTTGATCTCACCAATCTTTTTGTTTTTGTTTTTGTTTTTGTTTTTGGAGACAGTTTCTCTGTGGTTTTGGATCCTGTCCTGGAACTAGCTCTTGTAGACCAGGCTGGTCTTGAACTCACAGAGATCCGCCTGCCTCTGCCTCCCAAGTGCTGGGATTAAAGGGATCTCACCAATCTTTGAGCCCATATTTTACAGGTCCATTCCTCTTGCTAGTCACGTGCAGAGGCCAAACCACAGGGGCCCTCCTTGCACCAGCTGCAAGCACACTAGCCCGATGGGGACTGGCAGGTTGACTTCACATGCCCACTCATAAAAAGCTCTGCTGTCTTTTTTTTTTTTTTTTGGCGGGGGGGGGGTGGTAATGTGCATTGGTGTTGTGAGTGCATGTATGTTTGTGTAAGGGTGCCAAATCCCCTGGAACTGGAGTTACAGACAGTTATGAGCTGCCATGTGGATGCCAGAAGTTGAACCCAGGTACTCTGGAAAAGCAGACATTGCTCTTAACTGCTGAGCCATCTCTCCAACCCCCACTATCTCCTAACTCCTGTTGACACCTTTACAGGATGTATAGAAGCATTTCCCACCTCCAGAGAAACAGCAGATGTTGTGGCTCAGGTCCTCCTTGAACATATCATCCCTCAGTTTGGCGTGCCACAGACCGTCCAAATGGACAATGACCCAGCTTTCACTTCGAAGGTCATCATGCTTGTGTCCGAAGACCTCAGCATCTCCTGGAAACTCCATCTCCTAGTGCTCACAATTCTCAGGAAATGCTGAAAGGGTCAATGGACTCATCAAACAACTCACCAAGTTCTCCACTGAACTCGGGTTATCTTGATCCTCCCTCCCCATTGCCCTCCTGGCCACCCCACACTCTCCTACAGGCCTAAGCCCCTTTGTGCTCCTTTACAGGAGGCTGGAAGACTGTTCTTCCTCAATCACTGTAAAAGCCAAAAGGTCCTGTTCCTGTCCTGTAAAAACTGACAGTTCTGTAGTTCCCGTGCCACTACAAGACTGTTCATGAGCCAGGAACTAAGCTGGAGAGTGAAAAACAAACAGAGACACACAGAGACAGAGACACGGGTCAGTCACTAGAGCCCCAGTGGACAATACCAATAATGCTCTGTTTATTGTGCTCAGGGGCAGCTCATATAAGGATCCTTAGCCACACCCAGCTCTCGGGATCTTTCAGCTGTAGGTCTCATCAGCCTGCCATCAAGGCCTCATGCTTAGAGCAGCTGCAGGCACAGGTGTTTTGCTCAGTTCACTCCAGCAAGCAAAGGGTCTGAGGCAGGCAAAGAAAATTGGGGAGCCAGGGATTTACAGCTCCCACCAAACCACCACTTCCCAACCCAAACCCCTCCATGGCTGGGTACCTCTCCCTTCTAAAGCCCCTTCTCCATTCACATGCTGACAGTTATCTCCCTGCCCCCACACCAACAGATCCAACTGCTCCTGAGCCTGCTCTGCTCTGCCAGGGGACCAAGTACTAAGTCACTAGAGCCCTTCAGCTGCCAAGCTCCTGGTACATTAGTGCCAGTACTACCTCTCCCAGCTCACTCAGGATAAATGGTCTGTCCAGCAACTGGGACCCTCCACTCACGGGTTTTTCAGAATCTCCCAATGAAGGGTTTATCTGCTCTTGTGTCTTGCTCGTTCACCTTTGTCTCCTTTGTACAACCAGGGCACACCTATATTCAATTCTTACTACTGATCTTCACTCTTACCATGGCTAGAGCCCTGCTCAGAGGGCTGATGGTCATCTTTTTCTCCCAGTAACTTGCCTTCTCTACTTCCTCCAGGAACTGATTCCTGAGGTCTCCAGGACAGCAGTTAACTTAATGCTTCTCCCATGCCTTCTGCTGAGCGTGAGTCTAATGGCTCCTCTTCCCCACATCGTCCCATGCCAACAGGAAGTAACTAGATTTGAACCAGCGCCCATATGCCCCAAAAAGTTGGGACTTCCAGCTTTCTCTCATGAAAGCCCCATCCATTTCTTTCTCTCCAAACCCCACTGTCTCAAAAAAATCTGCCAAAAAGAAAAACCACCAAAAAGCCCAGTTCTGCAGTTGCGGAGGCTCCTCCCTTGAAGTTGCCAGTGGCCCAAATCCCCACCCAAAGTGTTAAATCAGGCACAAACCCAGCTTGTGGCAGACATATCATCAACCATAGCCTACAGAGTACATAAACAGCCTGCTTTAGTTAGGCCATATGATTTTTCTCCTGCCCCTTCTCCCGCCTTGATATCTGGGGCCTGGAGGACTCACCCGGGAGTAGCTTTGTTAAAAATAAACCTGTTCTTTTACTTTTTCAATTTGGCTTGATCTGGCTTATTGCATCAGTGGAGAAACCTATTATAGCCTATTACAGAAAACCCATTACCTACTCCTATAGCTTCCTTGAACAAACTGTATTTTGTGAGTAGAAATAAATCCTTTCTGAAACTGCTTTTATTAGGTATTTTGTTGCACTGACAAGTAAATAGAACAACATGCTTAACTGTTTATTTCCATAACTTTGTTGAAATGAGTACTTTAACCACTCTCCCACCCCCCATGAGAACAGGTTTCTTTGTGTAGCCTTTGTTGTGGAATAATCTTTTTTGTAGAATGTGAAGATGAGTCCCTTGGATTGATTAAATAAAAAGCTGAACAGCTAACAGTTTGGCAGGATTTTCTGGGCAGACAGGATACTGGGAAGAAAGTGAAGACACCAGAACATGACATACAAGAGATGAGATAACAATTCATGAGCCATGTGGCATCACTTAAATGAAGAGAAATGGGTTAAGTTATAAGAGCTGGTTAGAAATAAGCCTATCAGCTAGGCCTTCATAATTAATAAGTCTTTGTGTTGTTTATTTGGGAGCTGGCTGGCAGGACAGAAAAACTCACTATAAGCCTTGGTTGTCCAGGAACTAGCTCTGTAGATAGACTGGCCTAGAACTCACATCCAAGTGCTTCTGTTTCCTGAGTGCTGGGATTAAAGGCATGTGGCACCACTGCCCAGCCACCATTTTTTTATATATGTGATGTGTTACATGTATGTGAGTGCTCGTGCCTGCGCATACATGCAGAGATCAGATGCCAGAGATCCTCCACTTTCCATCTTATTTCCTTAAGATAATGTCTTCTTTTTAAAGATTTATCTATTTATTATGTATACAGTATTCTCAGTACTCTTCCTGCAGGCCAGAAGAGGGCACAGATCTCATTACAGATGGTTGTGAGCCACCATGTGGTTGCTGGGAATTGAACTTGGGACCTTTGGAAGAGCAAGTGGTGCTCTTAACCACCCTTAAGATAATGTCTTAAGGAAGACTGAAGCAAGACATGGCAGCCAGCAATGCTCAGATTCTCCCTGTCCCTGCCCACCACAGCATTAGGATTACAGACACATTTATGGACTCTTCTACCTATTTCTGTGGGTGATGAGACCTGAATACAGGTCCTCATGCATGCTCAAGTACTCTTATCCACCAAGCCATCTCTCTAGCTCCTCAGTACATCTCTTTAAACTATTCTAGTTGTTACATATTCTAGATACTGATCCTTTTTTAAGTAGATTTGCCCTTTTATTTATTTTGGGACAAGATCTTACTGTAGTTCAAACTGGCCTGGAACTTATTCTGTAGACCAGGCTGACCTTCAGCTTATGGTGGTTCTCCCATCCGAAGCTAGGTTTGCAGGTGTGTACCAACACTCTAAATAAACCTTTTTTTAGCTGCATTTTCACTAAATTATTTGTATGTTTGCATGTATTTACTGCAGATACACAAGTACTGATGCCTGAGGAGGTCAGAAATGTCAAACCCCCTAAAACTGAAATACAGATGTGATCTGTCAAGTTGAATCAGGCTCTCTGAAACAGCAGATATCATTCTTAACTGCTGTGTCAACACTCAGCACAACTTTCATACTTGGTAGTATCTTTTTTTTTTTTTTAAAGATTTTATTTATTATGTACATAGTGTTTCCTTGCATGTTTGCCCACAGGCCAGAAGAGGGCATCAGATCTCAGTACAGATGGTTGTGAGCCACCATGTGGTTGCTGGGAATTGAACTCAGGACCTCTGGATGAACAGTCAGTGCTCTTAACCTCTAAGCCATCTCTCCAGCCCACTTGGCAGTATCTTTTGATTTTTCCCCTTGAGACAGGGTTTCTGTTAACAGCCCTGGCTCTCTGGAACTCCCCTTGTAGACCATCTGCCTCCCTCTGTCCACCACCATTCCCCATCCCCCAGCACTTTTGATTAAAGACTTGCACCAACCATATCTGGTTGATACAGGTTTTAATCTTAATAATTTAGCATTTTTCCATTTGCTGTCTGAGCACTTCCTATCCACACTTAAGAAACAACCACTAAATGCAAGATCATGAATATCTCCCACAGCCGGGTGGTGGTGGCGCACGCCTTTAATCCCAGCACTTGGGAGGCAGAGGCAGGCGGATCTCTGTGAGTTCGAGACCAGCCTGGTCTACAAGAGCTAGTTCCAGGACAGGTTCCAAAATCACAGAGAAACCCTGTCTCGGAAAACCAAAACCAAAAAAAAAAAAAAAAAAACCTCCCACTTGTTTCCCCTTCTAAGAATTTTATAGAATCTGATTCAGGACTAAGAAGAAATAGCCCAGTAAGTCAGAGAAGTTGCTATGTAAGCACAAGGACCTGAGATCCAATACCCACCGGCAAGGCTGTACATATGCTTGTAATCCTAGCATTGAGATGGGATTTGGGGCAACAGACAAGATTCAGCCAGCCTAGTCAAATCCCAAACTTCTGAAACACCTTGTCTCAAGGCAGTTAAGGTGGCTTGTGTTAGAGAAAAACAATCAATATACTTCATCCCTCTAGGGAACCCTATGTCACACATACACTCATTAACACGTATCACAAGCTCATACACATAGGAAGTCACGATTTTCTGCAGGATCCACTTGGGGGGGGCAGTGTCCCATTTTGTAGCTTTGAACTCTGTTGGCTAGTACACATCGTATGTATGTGGAAGCCAGAGGTCAACACTACCAGTGTCATCCTTAAGCACACTATCCACACTGACAGGGAGGTAATCCACAGTGCAGCTCACCAGTTAGGCTAATCTGGTCACTGTTCCCCTAGCACACTTCAACTTTCCTAAGGCTGCAACATTTTAAGTTTCTTACATTGTGGTGATCCCCAACCAAATTGTTTTTGTTGTTAACTTCTAACTTTAAGTTTGCTACTGTTATGACCTATAAATATTTCCCAATGGTCTTAGGCAACCCCATGTAAAAAGGTCATTCAACCCTCCAAGGAGTCACAACCCACAGATTGAGAACCACTGCCAATGTAGCTCCTGTCTCCACTTCCCCGGATTGAGCCCAAATGAGGTTGTATGGATTTCCCATTTTCAGCGATGTTGTGCATTTTCAGTATTGGGGGCATCTCTTCTGGGTTACCAACATTAAACCGACTTTGTGAGAGGCCCTGCCTTACTAGAACCAGAAAAAGAACTGTTGATGGAGAAGACACTCAGAACAGGAAAATATCCCATTGTGTTATTTTTGACACGAACTTGTACCAAACATTCTTTTAATTGTTAATATAATGTGTGGGCGACATGCTCATGAAAATGAAAGGGCAACTTGTTCAGGTGATCCTCCTGAAGAAAGTCCAGTTAGGATGTATTAGAGGCACGTGCCTTTACCCACTGAGGAATTTCACCCATCCACCAAATATATTTAAATAAAAGGGCGATATAGTGAAGAAATGGGTCAAAGAATCTTACAAAAAACCCAGGCTGGAGTTCCAGCAGATCTCATGTCCTCTTTCATCTATGTGCACCCACATGCTCATGGCACACACACAAACATTCTTGCTTTTCATGACAGGGTCTCTCTGCGTAGCCTTGGCTGTCCTGGAACTCAAAAGATCCATCTGCTTCTGCCTACTGAGTGTTGCAATTAAAGGAATGGACCACTATAGCCCAACAACATTAAATAAAGTGTATGTCTGCATGTGTGTGGCATGTTTCTTGATAAAATGCTTTAAACAGAGGCTGCTGAGTAGACTCAGCATTTAAGAGCACTTGTTACTTTTGCAAAAGGCCTGAGTTCAACCCCAGCACTGCACAATGGTCCACAACCACCCATAACTTAAGTTCTAAGGATCCAATGGATACCAGACATGCACATAGCACACACACACACTCAGGCAAAAAAAAAAAAAAAACCTCACACATAAAACAAAAGAAACCTAAAACATTTTATTAAGATTTTATATGACAGGTGTTTAGCCTGCAATACAAGTCACACCCAAGCCCTTCTCTGGCAGGGCTTTCCTATGGCAGCGTATGTTCATGCACTTTGGGGCTGACTCTCACAGACAGCACAAATTCTGTGCAAGTGGTCAGGAGCAGTGTACCAATCTTAGCCAGTGATGTTCATAACAAAGTCTCTGGAACTTTTATTTCCACCGAGCAGTACTTCACAGTAGACTACTTTTGGACATTCCCAGGCCTGGGATGTAGCAATATGAATGTCATCTTCTGGATAAGCAGAAATTCCCCTGCCCACATCAGGTATAAATCACACTGAATGAACACTGCACACTTTAGGTAAAATGTTCCAAAGAGCAAATTAATGAATGAGAGATACTTGGTTCCAATTGCTTTATTTCCATCTTTAACACTAGCAGGAGTCCAAAACAGACTGATATCCATGAGCATAGTTTAAATGTAACAAAGAAAGAGTTAAACTATATACATTAAGGAAAAAGGAAAGGGATTTTTCTATACCAACCCTTTCCTATTAATTCAGCTTCTGATTAGTAGAACTAAACACCTATTTTTCTCAATTTAATTTAGGATGAAGTAATAGAACTTTTATGATCAACTTCATAAATTGTCTTTAAGGAGAAAACGAGTTTTTAAGTGGGTGTCACCATATTTACCGGTGAACTGGCTGCATGGTCACCTTGGCTCCTTTAAGTCTGGCTATCATTAGAACTAACAAGAGCAAGTCCATGAGGCCCACAGGGAACTCAATGGCTGTGACATCCAAGGGGAGGGCACACTCCACACATGCTCCTACCCTCTGAGTCCATGTAAAAAAATTACTACTCTCATTCAAACTAACTGGAAGTCAAACAGTTTAAAAAGTCAGAGTAAATAAAACTATTTTCTTTTCACATAGAGGAGGGACACTCCTTCAGCTCCATTTAAAGTGAGTTCTGTGCTGAGTCCCTGCTCCATCAGAACAGTAAACTGAAAGTCAGTTATTGCTAGCAAAGCTCCAGTGGTCCCTTTCCCACCTCAGAGATGTTTCACACAAAAAGGCTATTGGTTTGGCTTGAAGCCCTCTGAGGAAATAGCGTGGAGGTGGAAGCAGGCTGGCACTGAAGGCCTATCCTCTACGAGCCACCGTGCCTGGTGTCCCCAGGGACAATTTACCACTTCACTGCCTCCGAGAGGGCACCAGAGGCTCCCACACATTTGGAGTGGAGCAGGGATTGTTATGTGGTCCCACGGGAAGGAAGAGGCACCATGCTTTGCTGATCAAATCCTACAAAGCAGTCAAAAGTCCAGAGGATCGAAGCCCAATCGGCCAGAAGAACAGCTTTGGAAATAATCGATCTACTCAAGGGCTGTGGGAAAGCCAGGGTCGTGGCAGGCTGAGCAGGGCAACAGTGACTTGGGTAAAAGCGTGGAAGTGAACAGCTGATAAGGCCACTGTTACTGCTACCACCTCCTGGTATCTATGCTTGGGCAGACATTAGGCAGTGGGAAGTGAAAAACTGAGGGCTGGAGAGCACTGTGGACAACACAGGACACAGCAGAAAAGAGACTCAAAAACTTGCTTGTCCTACTGGCCTTGAATGCTCTGTGCCAGGCAAAGAACTTTGGAGCATGGGTAGGGTTCCTGAGAACAGTTGGCGAACAGAGACGGGGTGCGATGGGCACTGCTCCCACAGGCAACACTGGGCTGAGGACACTAGCAGTGCTACATCTTCCGGATTGCTGAAGAGCAGGTGAAGAACGGGCTTTATTGCACTTTCTCATTCTTAGGAAACATGGCTGCCCCGCAGAGGGTCTCTTGATTTGCAGAAAACACCGCACATCAATGATAAGGTACAGGTAGAATCACAGATCACCTCTGCTCTTCAAAGAAAAATAAAAGTCCACCGGCAGGGCTTTTCAGGGGCGGCTTCTGTACTGGGATCCTTGGGTTGGAGGGACTATGTCTGGCCAAGTCATTGTGTGGCAGGCAGAATAGCTAACTGGCAGATACCTTGGGAAGGTTCTGTACTCAGAAGAGTTGGGGCAAACTTTCCCAACAGGGAAACTTCTTGGCCAACATGTAAGCTCCATAAAGAGGCTGGAGCCACAATACTTAAACTCCAATGCGCCTGACTCCTTTTCTCCTACTCCCAGCTCAGAATACCCAGGAGAAAAGATGCTAAGCTGACATGGGAGGATCCCTAGATCCTGCTCCATAGCATCAAACTGGAGAAAACAAAAGATCTAAGGGGTTGGAAAACAAAAGAGCAGTTTACATCAGACATTGATTTTTGAAAGTCTTTTTTAGCTCAGGAAACTGGAGGCAGATACCACGCAGAAAGCCTAGCCTGGCTGTCTGTCCATTGGTTTATCCTGAGCAGTTCTGAACATTTCATATATAAATGGGGTGGCAGCGTTTATGGTTGATCTTTTTCCTACAAGTTGGGCAAGTGTTAGCATTCTTAAGGGAATCATTGAGGCACTGGCTACAGAAGACGTGGCCACATTCTGTAGAAACAATGCGGCGTCCACTCTGCACAATCTAGAAGACATTAAAAAGAACAGTCTTAAAATATCCCTTGCCACCAAGAACCCTAATGCATTCATCACCGAGACCAGTGAAAACAAAGGGGCAGAGTCTGCACAACAATCTCAGAAGCAAATGGAACAAACTGTAGACAGGACAGGATTTTCCTAGTTGTAGGGGTTATAGGCAACCTCAGCAAAAATCAGCAGTTTCTAGTTAAGGCTACAGCAGGAAACTTGAACTTGAAGAGGCTAAAGATGAAATACACAGGGACCATGACCAAGGGGAACAATCTCCTTTGTAATTAGTCTTTGTGATAGCTAGGTGTCCAATCCCACATGAGGCACAGATCCTCCAAGTTCTTTTTAGTGAAACAGGTTAAAACCAAAGGAGATGCAACTAGGTTACTTACCTCAAAGTATCCATCCATGCAGATCGGACAACTGACAGTACCCAGGGGCCTGAAATCACAAGTACTTCAAATCAGTTTCTAAGTGAGCTCAAATACTTGATTATACCTTATAAAGTGGCCTCATATATGCAGGCCCTATCTTCTACCAAATCTCTCACTTCTGCTCAGTTAGGAAAGGCATACAAAAAACTTGAAAATAAATTATCTGAAGTATTGGGCTGGAATGGGCATGAAAAGAGAGATGGTAGAGAAGAGGTCTAGAAGAAAAGATGCAGACAACTAGGCTCACCCAGCTGTTTCACCTCCAGCATTACTGCTAGTGGTGCCCGTAATAAAACCCACTTACACCCAACCCTGATCACAGTGCAGGTCGGTCTCCTGATACAACTGTCTGTTCATTGGTCTATCCTGAGCAGACAAGCTTGACATCTGTATACCCTGGCCTCCACCCAACACAATAGCAGCAGAGCACATTACCTGAGTCCTGTAGCTCCTTCATCCCTGGCGCTTCGAGGAGTATGGGTAGTCACATATACATCCCTGTCCCTAGACAGTTCCTCATCATCACTGCTCACCACACAGCTGTCAGTATGGTCTTGGCGTAACCTCCTCCCATTTCTTCTCGGCCGTCCCCTTTCTAAGAAAAAAGTCGCATTTTCAGCCTTCGTATCAAGACCCTCCCTCCTCCCTCAGACTTCCAGAGAGAAGCATCGCCATGCTAGTCCTACCCCATCCCCCAGAAGGTCCTGCCCAGGGGCAGAGCCATTCATTTGCTTTCTCAAGAGAAAGCTCAGTCCCTGAAATCATGGGCAGAGATTGTCAGTAAAACCAACAGGTTTGACCAAAGGCTACCTCCTGCCTAGAGATCTTGGAAGGACAGACTGACAGAGCCTGCAGGCTATGGCATTCATTCATCATAACTTCCTTTAAACCTAGGAGAAAAGGAAATGAAACTACTCACCTTCAACAATCTGAAAAAGGGGGAAAGAGAGAAGAGTGTTATAAACATTCTGACCTTTTAACTGCTATAATGCACACATTTTGCTTTCAATACTGTATGACTCTCAAAAATACTGTTTGTTCATGTCTTTAGTTAATATCAGTAATTTAATGGCCTTTGATGATTCATTACAATCAACAACACATGGAGAGTGATTGGGAAAGAGTTACCAAATCCAGACAATTCTTTTTAATAGCTAGATCAAGCATGAGGTAATTTCTGTAATAAACCCAATAGCAACTCTGACACGAGAACCCAAGCCTCCTGTCTCCCTCCACACTACTATCCCTGGGCTTTTATCTAACTTCCTGCTCATTCAGTCACTATCAGGACAATTCCCCCATTCCCACTATTCCTATTCCAGGCTCATTCAAGGACTCTACTCACTGCCGTGTGAATAAGGCATGGTAGGGGAAATGTTGACTTGCCACCCAGCAGAAGAACAGGGTCTTCTTGGAGGAAGAATTTCTGACCATGTCCATTATGGGTAGATGTTGATTTCTCAAAAGAAGGGATTTGGAGAGGCAGGAGGATTTCTGTGAGTTCGAGGCCAGCCTGGTCTACAACAGCTAATTCCAGGACAGGCTCCAAAGCTACAGAGAAACCCTATTCCGAAAAACAAAAAAAAAAAAAACAAAAAACAAAACAAACAAACAAACAAAAAAAAAACCAAGAAAAGGGATTTGGGGCTTTCTGAGCCCTTTCCCTGTTTACTAGCCCACTTCCTTCCTCAGGAATGCTTTCCCTCAATAAACTATTTCTATTACTTTGAGATAGGGGAAGAGAGAGGAAGAAAAAGCATTTGGTGCCAATTTCCAGAATTAGTCAAAAACTGGAATGTAACTTTAGCTAAGGGACTAAATTACCCTCTTTATAGAACTCCACAAAGTTGACAGGAACTAACAGCAAGAGTCAACTTTTGCAGAGGAGACCACTTACAAATCTCAAACAGTTCTGGCCAATTTCCAGAAACACCATTGGTTATACGGGAGGCAATGTGCCTTAATTCACCATAGTCTTTGAGAGAATACCAGAGATGACATCAGGACAATCTGGTGATTTCTAACTAAAACCATACTGCTGTGGGAAAATCCCTTTGTAGACTGTCAAGATTTGCCACTGAGATTGGTTTAATAAACAAGCTGACTGGCTAATAGCTGAGCAGGATTAAGTTAGGAGAGCCAGACTAGAAAGCAGGGAGGAAGAAGGGTGGAGCTGGAGATGCCAGTCAGCCAGGGGGCAAGCAGGACTTGTAGAAAATGAGGTAAAGCATAAACAGAAATATGGGTTAAGTGTAAGAGCTAGTAACAAGCCTGAGCTATCAGCTGAGCATTTGTAAGGAATATTAAGCCTCTGAGTAGATATTCCCTGGCAGCTTTATGCCATCATGATTTCATTTTCCCTCCTTGAGACTAAGCTTAACTATATAACCCAGGAACACTGCCTTTCAAGTGCTCAAGATCACAGGCATGCACCACAATACCTGGTTACCCATCCCCTTCATCTTGTAGCTCTAGCTATTCTGGAACTTTTTTGTAGACCAGGCTGACCTTGAACTCACAAGGAGTGCTAGGATTAAAGGTGTGTGCCATACCCAGCTTCTGTCTTGCTTCTCAATAAAATCTTACTCTCAAAGTTTTAAGCAAATTAGAAAACACTGATCTGTCTTGGTTGTGGCAGCTTGTTGCTAGTCACTCAGAATTTCAAACCTTTGAGACAAGTGGAAGACTAGATTACTAACATCTTAGTTCCATGTCCACAGTCCTTTCTGCGTTCCAATTGCTAACACGTGTCGAATGCTACCCAAGGTGGCAATACCTCTATTCCACAGCTTCAGACCTGGCATACTGTCATCAAAAGGTTTTTTGAGTAGCAAACTTGTCCTTAAGATGCTCATCAATGAGTTGATCAGATCCCAAAAGATACATGGAAATGGGGTGTATGTGTGTGTGTAGGGGTGTTCCAATACCATAGAACATGTCTTTCAGAATTACTTTCTAATACTCCTGACCAGACTAGGTTTTAGTTCTGGCAGGCTACACATGGAGTCACAGCCTCTCAAGTTCTACCCTCCCTGGAGTCAGGAAAGAGCTGTGGCAGCAGGTGCTAGACTAGGTAGCTGCTTTCCCTGGAGCCATATTTACTGGCAACTATTTCGGAAACCTAATGGCAGCACAGTCAATATTCCCAATTCCCTTCAGGTCAGAGGTGTAAACACACTGCAAAGCACTACACTTCATGCAAGGCAAGGCACCTAAATAGGTCTCTCTTAATACAATGTAGTACCAACCCCGGCAAAGCTAGTATCCCATTTCAAAGGGCCATGTCCAGCTTACACATCTGAAACCATGAAATCAGGACTGCTGCTATGGAAAGGTCAAAAATCAGGCAGATATAGTCCACAGGAGACAAAAGCGACAACAGGTGCTCTTCCTGACACACTTCTCATTAGGGGTTCCAGTTACTGAATACAGGTTCCTTTCCCTTCAAAATTATTTGATGTGTATGTATGTGTCGTTTGCCTGCAGTGTATCTGATGCCAACAGAGCCCAGAAGAGGGCACTGGTATCTTGGAACTGGAGTTACAGCTGGCTGTGAGCTACCATGTAGGTACAGGTCCCCTGGAAAAGCAGACAGTGCCCTTAACCTCTGAGCCATCTCGCTAGCCCCTTTCAATCTTTCTTTTTTTTTTTTTTTTAAAGATTTATTTATTATGTATACAACTTTCTGCCTCCATTTATACCCACACACCAGAGGAGGGCGTCAGATCTCTTTACAGATGGTTTGGAGCCACCATGTGGTTGCTGGGAATTGAACTCAGGACCTCTGGAAGAGCAGACAGTGCTCTTAACCACTGAGCCATCTCTCCAGCCCCCCTTTCAATCTTTCTAACCCTAGTCAGTAACCCAGACTTTAGATGCAGATATGGGCCAGGGACTCCTACCCAAACCAGCCAACTCTTATTCAAATGCTTACCACAACAGAGTCATTGTGAGTGAGGTCCACAACCACAGGCTCCAGGGATTCACAGGTGAGGTCCACAATTTCATCACCAGCTTCAAAATAAAGCAATTCCACAAGTATTAGGATAGGGCTATACTCCTAAGGTATAAAATGGTATAAAAATTTATACCATTTTTATAATATCAACCAAGCCTTAGGAGTATAGCCTTGGTTGATATTATAAAAATGGTATAAATTTGTGTCAAAGTGTGAAACCCTACACACACAATATAAAAACCAGCAAGACTACCTTTTCAAAATAACCAAGTGCCCCTCCAGCATTTTGTTAAGTGGGCTACATGAATTTCTTGATGTCCCAGAGGTGTACATGTGGGGACAAACGCCTGAGTGGCTTCACCCCACCCACACGATCATGCTTAGGCATCACAATTTCATTAATTAGGGAAGGCATGCAAAAACCACTTACAACTATTTTTTTCCTGATTGCTATTAGTATTAAAAAATATGAGGGTTAGATTTTATAAACAGTATGAATAACATATTCTAACTTGCTTTACCTTCTTTTATTTCCCAGAGCTAGGTGTGGTAGCACACACCTGTAAGACTAGCCCTTGGTAGGCAGAGGCAGACAGATGTGTGAGTTCAAAGCTGGGTTTACAGAGTGAGTTCTAGGATGGCTGGGGCTACACATAGGGACTCTGTCTTGAAAAGCCAAAAACTTGTCTGCCTACCTCTTCCCCACACTTATACACAGACACACACAAATATATAATATACCAATTGCCTCTCATTCTTCATGAAAAAGAATGGCTGCTACTTAATGATCTATAAACCATAATTTATGAGTCAATTATCTTTTAGCAGATAAAATTGGCTCTGCCAAAAGAAACACACTGCTTGTATGTATGTATGTACGTATGGGCTGCTTGTATTTACCACCTTGCAAAGGTTTATTGACAAGTGCCTCATTGGAAACAGCTGGATCCGTTTAAACCCTGAGACCGAGTCCAGGTGTGTGTTGTGTTACACTGAAGAAAAGGACCTTCTTTGGGTATAGAATTCCAAAGTCCTAATCTGTAGATAAGAATAAAGGCTCTAAGGAATTCACTGAGAGAAGTCAAACTGAGACCAAGCAGAGAATGAACACTATCAGGGAAGTCCAAGAAACTCATCTGACACAAAGTAGCTTCTTTTTAACTCTAAGATGGCTAAAAAGTGTCTATTCCGTGGAATACACATATTGTATAACATCTTAATAATTTTTTTTCTTTGTGGTAGTGTTAAGGGTTGAACAAGGGTCTTGCACATTAAACAAGTGCTCTACCACACTGAGCTACATCCATAGCCCACTGCACTTTTCTTTAAAATATCAGTTCTTAGACCTGGGCAGTGGTGGCACATACCTTAAATCCAGCACTCAGGAGGCAGAGGCAGGTGATTTCTGTGAGTTTGAGGATAGCCTGGTTTACAGTTTCAGGACAGCCAGACCTGTTACACAAAGAAACTCTGTCTTGAAAAACAAAAAACAAAAACCATTTAAAATATCAGCACTTGGCTGGGCAGTGGTGGTGCACGCCTTTAATCCCAGCACTTTGAAGCAGATCTTCAGTGAGTTTGAGGACAGCCTAGTCTACAAAGCGAGTTCCAGGACAGCCAGAACTGTTTCACAGAGAAACCTATTTCGAAAAATCAAAAATTAAATAAAAAAAAAATCAGTTCTTGGGTATGATATATAAAAGATAACAAAGCAAAGTGGCTTATCTAAAACATTTGACACTTTCCTGAGCAGGCAAGGGAAAATCCAGTCTGGCCTCGTCTCAAACCAAGCTTTAATAATAGCAGTGTTGACAAGTTTGCCTTCTTTAGAAAGTTTTTGTCTTATTGAAACCAGAAAAGGAAACTCAAGTATTTCACAAAGCTAAGCAGGGTGAAGTAGATGAGCCAAGTGACTGCTTCAAAACTCATGCAGATACAATAATACCAAAGGGGGCAGCTTTACTCATTGTAGCTATAAGCTGTATAGGTAAGTCTAAGATTATACATACATATAAAGCAAGTGCAAGAGCTTCCAACAGCTAACATTTGTATGGTACCATCTGCCACACATGGTCCCAAGGGTTTTATGGCATAAAGTCAACCTGCCCTATATACTAACATTATTCCTCACCACAGAGGAAGACACAGAAGCTCAGCTGTGACCTGGGGTTAAAGATAGTTCAGGGGCTATGAATACTTACTGCTCTTGTAAAAGACTCAAATTCCCAACACCCACAGGGCAGCTCACAAGTATTTGTAACTCGAGCTCTAGGGAATACAATGACTTCTTCTGGCCTCTGTGGGCACCAGGCACACATGTAGTACACAGACAGACATACATGCAAGCAAAACAATTATACACATAAAATGGGGGGGGAGGGGGAGTATGACTTCATGAGGCATCACAGTGGGCATTAACAGATACAAACTGAGTCCAATTCATTTATTTACCCACGATATCACACTGTCACGCATTACAGTCCAGTATTCCTGGCTCTTACCAGTTTCCACGAGTTCTATGGGTTCTGTTTCCAAGGAAATCTCAGGGGTCGAAGTTGTTTCCCGAGTTCGCTTCTGGGCTTGTCTAGAACTTACTGTTCCACCACGCCGCTTTCTTTGAGGATTTCTCTAAGGTCATCAAGGGGGAAAAGAAGCAGTTGCATGAGTTCCAGATTTGACAGGGTTTCAGGAAGAGTAAAAAGCCAACAAACGGGAATGGTTTAACTTGGTTGTCCTCTTGTGTGCAACACCACACACACACACACAGAGCATGTGCATCCCACCCACTATAAAACTTGTAGCACCTGTGAAGCACAGGGTGAAAAATTCAGTACTTTTTGTTGTTTCACCTGATAAAAGGTCTTTTGCTGTGTAGCCCTGGCTATCCCAGAACTCAAGAGATCTGCTTGTATCCGCCAGGGGGGTGCTAGGATATAGATCTTATCACTGTATCAGCTGTTTGTATCACCAAACAAATCCAACTATGGTTTACAAACCCATGTATGGTCACATAACTGAATGGGGGAGGGAAGGCTGTGCAAAAATATTTGCAATAGCAAAATGTTTTCTGAACCTACAAAGATCAAAAATTAATTAAAAACCAACGCATCAAGAACTGATACTTCTCATATTACCGGCCCATGTTGCATCATATGATTTCACTATAGTTTTGCTTCTGAACACCCAACTCAACAAGATGGAACACCATACAATGCCAACACTGTCTATAATACCTTCAATAAGATTCAAGATAACTGTTATATAGGAATTAGTGTTGTTGTTGGTTTTTTTTTTTTGGGGGGGTGGGGAGAGCAGGGTTTCTCTGTAGCTTTGGAGTCTGTCCCAGAACTAGCTCTTGTAGACCAGGCTGACCTCGAACTCAGAGATAAGCCTGCGTCTGCCTACCAAGTTCTGTGACTAAAGATGTGCACCAACATGCCCAGCTAATTCACTAATTTTTTTCTTTAAACATTTATTGTGTGCATGCATGTACTCGTGCTTCTGTGCTTACATGAAGTCAGAGGACAGCTTTCGGCAACTGATTCTCTCCTTCAACCCTGTAGGGCCCCAGGATCTAGCTCGGGCTGTTAGGCTTGTTGGTAAGCACCTTACCTGATCAAAATTAACTCTTTACATAAAAAGTGTATCTATTTCATTAACATAATTTACTTTCATCTTCATAAACAGTAAAATTATGTTTATATGCCAAATAATTAAAGTAAACATGAATTATCAACAAACACTAATCTGCACATATATCTACATTACTACCCAAGGTCATAAAAATTTCCCCACAGAAAAAAGTTATAAGCAGAAAGTTTAGGATACCTTACTCTAGAGTCCAACCTGCGTGTCTTGCACTGAACCAGAGCTGACTCCCAGACAAGAGCAAAAGTGAAAATGGTTATTTTTTTCTTTTATATATATGAATATTTTGCCAGCACATTTTACATATACAAATATTTTGCCAGCATGTATGTCTATGTACCACTTCCTTCCTGTGAAGACCAGAAGAGGGCACAAGTTCTTCCAAATTGGAGTTACAAACAATTCTGAGCTGCAAGTAAGTGCTGGGAATTGGAACCCAGTCCCCTGAAGGAACAGCAAGTGCTGTTTCTGAGCCACCTCCCTATACCCCCCCCCCTTTTTTTGCTGTTGTTTTTCTGGAAATAGGGTTTCTCTGTGTACCTCTGGCTATCGTAGAACTCAATCTGTAGACCAGGCTAGCCTCAGACTCAAGAGATCCATCTGCCTCTGCTTCTGAGTGCTGGAATTAAAGGCATGCACCAACACCACCTAGCCCTAGATCTAGTTTTAAAATTATGTTTAAATCTTTTTGAGTGTGATGCACACATATGCCATAACATGCGTGGAGGTCTCTTTTACCACGTAGTTCTGGGATTCAAACTTGTCAGAAAGGGCCTTTATCAACTGAATCCATTCCACAGAACTGTAAATAATAGTTATTACATTTGTAAAGGCCAGGTCTTTGTCACTCTCTACTCCCTCTTTTAAATGTCTGAGTGCTTTGTGTGTGTGTGTATGTATATATGTATGTATGTGTATATGTATGCGCGCGCACACACACTCACTCTCTCCATATGCATGCCTGGTGTCCACAAAGGCCAGTAGAGGGTGACAGATGACTGGATCTAGAATTACAGGAGGTATGAGTCACCTGACACGCATGCTGAAAAACAAAAGCTAGAGTCCCCTGGAAGAGTAGCACGTGTTTCCTATCCACCCGATCACATCTCTCATTAAACTGGTGTTTGTTTCTCCAATATTGGATGACCAAGTACGCCTTTGTGATCAAGACCTCTTCTCTAAGCAATGAAAATGTATGCCACCCTGCCCAGCTTTTATATGGGTGATGGGGAACCAACTTGGGTCCTTCGCACACATGGAGCAGTTTATTCACTGAGCCATCTCTATAGTTGAGTATGGCACTGAACTTAAATTTCTGACCTTCCTACCTCCATTTACCAATGGATTATAGATGCATTTACTATTTACTTGGATTATATGTAGGCATATACAACAACATAGATTTTTTTCAGTTCTGCTGGAAATGTAACAAATAGTCTTTTGCATAAACAAGAGGCACATCCTCAGCTGTTTCCGTTTATTTTAGAGATAGTATCTGTATAACCCAGACTACCCTCAATTTTCAGTCTTTGTATTTTAACTTCTAATATCTAGAATTAGAGCCCAGTGCTATATAACATGCGGCTTACAGTCCTCTAAGAGACAGAGTAGCTAACTAATATTGGTAAAAAAATTTACAAGCTAAGGAAACTTACTGTACTCATTGTGCTCTCTGGCTTCAATCCACAGAAAATCAAGTGATATACACCAAGGTTTATGGGGAGGTGGAATGTTCTCAATCTCTCACGCCCGCTGAGTACTCATCTGTGGCTTACAATCTGGAGTCAATTAGATGTCCAATATTTCCAAGTCCTGAAAAACAAAGAAACTAATAAATGTTGCTATTTGCATTGTTGAAGACAAAACTCACAAATGTACATATACCACACACACAGAAAATTTACCAGTCTTTTCTGTCACCTGGATGCTTTGCTGAACATTTTATGTAATTTGTACCCTTGCCCTACATTCATTTTAGGAATCTTGTTGAATATAGAACCGACTATGTAATTCCCAAATCTACTACCCAAACTATTATACCATCTTCTGCCTGTGCTCCTTTTTGGTGCTTAGGATCGAATGGAAGGCTTACTATAGTCCATGAGTGGGCTATATTACTACAGCCTTCCCTGACCTTTTTGGTTGCTTCAAAAGTAGCAAAAGTGATTAACTCTAGGAGAAAGACAAGTTTTAGTTGCTTAATTGGAATACATACACCACTCCTTAGCAGGAGGAAAAGAACATTTCTTAAGCCAAGCAGTTTCCTTCTTGTCCTGTTACTTCACTACCCTTCCAAGGATCTGAGGGACTAAGGAGATGATAGCCATCTTTTGCAAGTTTCCCAACATTCGGTTTAGACCACAGAAGAGTCCCAGACCCACTGTAATTGCTGGATTCCCATGCACTTACACTTCTGGTTTTAGGAAGTGTGTGTGTGTGTGTGTGTGTGTTTTGAGGCAAGGTTTTGCTGTAGCTTTGGAGCCTGTTCTGGAACTAGCTCTTGTAGACCAGGCTGGCCTCAAACCCACAGAGATCTGCCTGCCTCTGCTTCCCGAGTGTTGGAATTAAAGGCTTGCGCCACTAAGAACCAGCTAGTTAGTATCTTATATATGAGCACACATCTATGAAATGTGTGACACTCCCCATCCCTCAAGGGCACATCTTAATTCAGAAGAATATAACAAAAATATCTTGCCAGGCAGTGGTGGCACATGCCTTTAATCCCAGCACTCAGGAGGCAGAGTTATGTGGACCTCTATGAGTTTGAGGCCAGCCTGGTCTATAGAGCAAGTTTCAGGAGAGTCAGGGATACGTACACAGAGAAACCATGTCTCAAAAAAAAAAAAAAAAAAACAAACCATAAAAACAAACCCAGCCCCACATGTATCTTTGGATTAGAGCCTGTTGTGAAAGCAAGAGGACCTGAGTTAAACCTCGACAGCACCCACAGAAAAGCCAGACAAGGCAGGCCAGGAACCTAAGCATCTGGCTGGCTCAGCTCAGCTTAGAGACAGCTTTAGATTTAGTTAGACTCAGTTTCAAAAAATAAGGTAGATAGCAATATAGGAAGACACTTGATGTCCTTCTCTGGCCTCTACATGGGCAAAGACATACACACCCCACACATGAAAAGGGGGAGAAAGACCTGTCTGCTGAGTGCTGAGAAATGTGACAGGCATATTTTGATGGTTCTATTAGTCTCTCTTGTCAGGTTACTGGATATATTAAGTTGGTTGTCTGAAAACCTTAGGCTGTTCTTCTCTATTCTTATAATGCAATACTAAAATTGGCTCTCCATGATATCCTTTGATTGGATTTGAGTTTCTCTGACCCGTTTTTATTAGACTTATATCTAAGGCTTGTATCTTAGCACTCAGCTTAACCTACATTTTTAGTAATAAGACAAAAATGATAAAGCTGATGTTTACAATTGACATTACATAAATCCCATCCAAATTAGATATCCTCTCATTTAATCATCTCATTTTCAAAATGTCTAGCATATTATCAGAGACCCAAATCCCTTTATTGTAATGGTTCTTCCAGCCTAACCAGACTTGAGACAAGTCCTGCACTTTCCCATTATGCAGAGACTGGACAACAAATGATAGTTACCTCTCCCAGGACTTGACAATCAACCCAAATTTTTCTTTTCAGGATACCCTAAAGATACCATCAACCCCCAGACAGCAGGAAATAACTTTAAGAATGTGATACCAGGGCAGGACTGGCACACGCCTTTAATCCCAGCACTCAGGAAGCACAGGCTCCAAAGCTACACCATAACCTTGTTTCAAAAAACAAAACAAAAGATACTTCCTAAAACCAAAAGTGTAAAGGCATAGGAATCCAGCAATTACAGTGGGTCTGGGACTCTTCTGTGAGTTTCAAGACCAGCCTGGTTTACGGAGTGAGTTCCAGGACAGTTTTCAAAGCTACAGAGAAACCCTGTCTCTAAAAACCAAAGAATATAACACCCACATTCCCAAGAGATGGGATAGGTGGTTTCTGGTTGTTCAATGGGTTATAAATATGTCATTATTTAGGGAAGTTGGTTTTAAGTTGTTATTGGTAATGGTCTGGAAAAAAGCTAAATGAAGGAAATTAGATTCAAGGTTCTTGTTTTGAAAAGAAAAAGGGGGCTATAGATATGATAGGGTAAAAAGGTACATTACTGAATGTACTTTTAAAAAGCAATTACTAGTTTTAAATGTTTTACATTGGATTTGACTTTTGTATATTGTATATAAAATTTGAGATTAATTTTGTTAGAATGCACTGTATATAAATCTCTAATTTTGTTCAAAGTATTATACCCATACAGCCCATTTAACAATGTAATACAAATTTCTAGTCCTTGAAAGTTATTACTACCAACTGTTTAGGAGAAGGAAATGCAGGTTAGTACTTAGTCACCGATTACAACCAAATTTGTAGTCACATTATATATGTTCTCAAGGTCAAACGGATATATTTTAAATAGACAAGACAGGTCATCTTCAAACACCAGAGATTTGCAGAATATGGCATTTAAGATGTTTTAATAACATAGGTCTATTTTTTTATGACAATGAGATGTCTGGGAGCATCAATCTACTTCAGAGAAGATCAAAGAAATATGGAGTTTATTTTCTTTGTGGCAAATGTAAGCTACTGCCCTTGCCCTGACTGCTGACAGTGTGCTGTCCTAATTGGCTAAGCAGGACAGAAAAGAAAGTGACTGCCAAACATTGTCAAGATAAGGATGGCAGCACTAGGGAGGCAGAGGCAGGAGGATCTCTGTGAGTTCGAGACCAGCCTGGTCTACAGAGCTAGTTCCAGTACAGGCTCCAAAGCCACAGAGAAACCCTATCTCAAAAAACCAAAAAAGATAAGGATGGAGAGTCCTTTAGAATGTTCAGCTTCACAGAAAAGTCTGTCAGATATGCTAGGGCTGTAGGTAGAAGACAATGCCCCAACGTTGCAGAGAAGTTTTGGTGACTGTGCAGATAGCCAGCTGTTCCTGTCATTTCTCACATTTGAAAGTTGCTTGCTTGCACTTCCTATTTACTCAGTTAATAGTATTTCCTTCTTGGGTCTCTGAGGAAGTTGAAGACTAGACAGTTATAGTTTTCCTTGTTTACTAGATGCAGAAAACAAGTTATGATAGAAAGTAGACTAGGTACAAGACTTTGGACTCACAAGATAGGATAGATATGGAGTATCTTCTGAGTCTGTCAAAAGCAAATGGACTAGGCATTGTTGATGTATCTATTGCCTGTATATATTGTATAGTTGTACTAATATAAGATTATATATTGTACTTACTGTGTATAGTTTCTTATATTAGTTATACCCTTATTTAATTTTAGACAAAAAAGGAAAAAAATGTGTTGATATTTCATTTGTATTTTCAATAAAGTTTGCCTGAAGAACAGAAGGCAAAACAGCCACACTAGTCAGCTATACAGGCCAGGTGGTGGTGTACGCCTCTAATCCCAGCACTAGGGAGGAATATAAGGCGGGATGAGACGAGAACTTGCTTTTTCAGTCTGAAGACTTCAAAGAGGTAAGAGCTCTCTAGTAGCTTGGCTGCTTTTGCTTTTCTGATTGTCAAGTTGAACCCCAATACCTGTCTCTGAGTTTTTATTATTTGTGCAACACAACTTAACAAGCCTAACTGTAAATCAAAATCTAACACAGACCCCGCATTTAGTATACTTGGCAAAACAAAAATAAGGTTGTCATTTTTCTTCCCAATAAAACTGCATTCAAATTATATGGTTCATTAGATGCTTAGAAGAAATGACATAACAGAAAAATGATGGAAAGAGTATTTTTATTTGAACCTTGGGCCTGGAAAGAGCCAGACAAGGGATATATGAGAACTCTCAGCTATATATGAGACCTTGGGTTCAGATCCCGGTATCCATGTAAAAAGGCAAGGCACAGTAGATTCCTCACTGGAAAACCCTAAACTCTGTGTGTGTGTGTGTGTGTGCATGCGCGCGCACACACACACGTGCATGTGCATGCAAGTGGAGACCTGGTCTCCAGGAGTAAGGTGGAGAGTGATGGCACAACACTGCTCTCTGCAAGCACATATACCCTTCCCCCACAGAGAGTGAGGTGAGGCCCACTAACTTGCCCTGAACTCATTCCATAGCCCAGTAACTTGTGAACCTTTTACCTCGGTCTGTTGAGTAGCTAGGATTAGAGGCATAGGTCACTAGTTTTGCTATATGGGGTGGGGGGAGGTCAGATCTAGGGGAAAATGGATCCTTTCACTATATGTAAAATTATAGTGTCTACCAGGTAAACAATGGGACTTGAGAGTAGGATTCTTACATGTTCTGATGTTACAAACCCATAATCTCAGTTACACCAGAAGCCAAGTCAGGACTGCCAAGTTCAAGGCCTGCCAGGACAATCAAGTGAGTTCAAGGGCAGTCTAGGCAACTTAGCAAGACCTTGACTCAAAATAAAAACTAAAATGAGGAGTTACTGAGAAACCTTAGCAGGTAAAAAGACTTCCCATACACAAGCCTGACAGAGTAATTCAATCTGAGTAACCACATACAGTGGAAGGACACATTGACTTCATACTACCAAACACACATTACTGCACTGGGGTGTCACAGACCTTGGTCATAGTCATACAATAGTATTAGTAATAATAAAAAGACCAAAGATATAGCTCACTGGTTGAGTAGCTGCCTAATGTGTGAGAACCTGGGTTCAATCTCCAATCCCCCCCCCCCCTTTTTAGTTTTTCGAGACAGGGTTTCTCTGTGGTTTTGGAACCTGTCCTGGAACTAGCTCTTGTAGACCAGGCTGGTCTCGAACTCACAGAGATCTGCCTGCCTCTGCCTCCCGAGTGAACAAAACAATACCGTTTGAGTGTTCATGATGGCAGTCAACACTATATAGTCACCAAGAAACCAACTTTCCTGTGTGTGTGTGGGGGGGGACCAAGTACACAAGCAAATAAGCAAAACCTAAACTGTTCCTGAGCCCGTCTCCAAGTAGCCCAAGTCCAGTACAGAGCCCAAGATGACCTTAAATTCCTGATCCTTCTGCCTCTACCTCTGAAGAACTGGAATCACAGGTACTCTTCAAAGTATTTGGAAAATACTTATTAGGGGACCATAATAAGAAAAACACTCAATATTTGGAAACTATAAAAAATAAGTCAACTAGCCCTGAGGTGGCAGCGCATATTTTTTTTGTTTTTGTTTTGTTTTTTTCTTTTTTTGAGACAGGGTTTCTCTGTGGCTTTGGAGCCTGTCCTGGAACTAGCTCTTGTAGACCAGGCTGGCCTCGAACTCAGAGATCCGCCTGCCTCTGCCTCCCGAGTGCTGGGATTAAAGGCGTGCGCCACCACTGCCCGGCAACATTTATTTTTTTAAAGACAGGGTTTCTCTGTAGCTTTGGAGCCTGTCCGGGAACTCACTTGGTACACCAGGCTCGCTTCAAACTCACAGAGATCCGAGATCCACCTGCCTCTGCTTGCGAGTGCTGGGATTAAAGGCACGAGAGTTACCACCTCCCGGCTGCTAGGATACGTCTTTAACCCCAGAATTCGGGAAGCAGAGGCAGGCAGATCTCTGTGAGTTCGTGGCCAATCTGGTCTACAAAACGAGTTCCAGGACAGCCAAGACCACACAGAGAAACCCTGTCTCAAAACAAAATAAAATCAATCCCGCCACTCCCCAATGGTGGTAAACACTGTGTTAAAAAAGGAAGCTTTTCAGAAAATTATAGTTGGAAGCTCACATTAAGTAACAGAAAGGCCAGCAAGACATTTTCCCAATCATTTCATATCGAACTCACAGGTAAACCCGAACCCAATTGTTTCTCCATCCATTAAAAAACAAAAAAAGTACGGGGTGGGGGGGGTGTTTTCCCTCTCATCACTGTTAGGAACTACAGTCAATTGGCGTCCAACCTGTCTCTCGCAACCACTTGGGCAACCTAAACCGAGGCACCAGACTGCAGAAATGAAAGCCTGAAGAGCCCCAGGGCACAGACAAGTAAAAAAAAAACAAAAGCAGAAACGCCCATATCTGGACACGTACTTATCGAGGCAAAGGGTGTCTAATGGCGTCCACGGAAACAGTGTTTAGGGTTAAGGATCAGGCTGGGTTTCCTATTCCTGTATACAGATGTGCCAGGGAGGGAAGGACCCCAAAGGGTGCAGGGCTGGACCAAATCTCATTCGCACGCTTCACCAACCATAGGTAAGGCAGAAAACGGCTCCTGGAAGGCCAAACCCATTCAGTTCCAAGGCCCGCAAGCGTCCTCAACACTCTCCCGGCTTAGACAGGGCCCGCCACGCGGCTTAGGTGCCCCAGAAAACTCGCAGGCCCCAAGAAGGCGGGGCAGCGGCGCCAGCACACAATGGCTGCGTCGTCAACGGGGAACAAAAACCTTGCTCTGGTCCTCTCCGATCGGCTCGCTCAGTCAAAAAAAAAAAAAGTGACCTTGGAAGGGGCCCTCCTCTCTTTGAATCTCAGTTTCCCTTTTCCAGCTTGCAAAAAAGGTTCAGCCAGACAAGCCGCGAGTGGGCGAGCGGCGCCGCAGATGAGACTTCCCTAAATCCGACGCGAGTGTCGCGTCGGGCTCCGACACCCGCGCGCTCTCCGGGGGTGAGCGGACCCGACCCCGAGAGGCGCTGTTCCGGGCGGCCGGAATGAGCCGCGGCTGGCGGCCCCCAACTCCGCTGTAGGCCGAGAAGCCGCCCGTGCCCCAATCCCGCACTGCCCTGACTTGCTGCCTCCATCCCCGCGAAGCCTGGTCTTACCTGGAGTTGGTGCGATCAGGCAGACGCCACAGTAGAAGCGCTCGAGCAAGGACGTGCCACCACCGCCACCACCACCACCACCACCACCACCACCACCAGCCGCTAAGGAGACCCGCTCAGGCAGGACTCCACCGCCTCACGGAGACCCACTTCCGCTCGGCCGGCCCTGGCCCGCCCTTCCCAGTCCCTATTGGCTTCTACCGCCCTTACTCCCGAGCTCTACCGGTTTCGGAGGCTCGTTTGCAATTCTATTGGGTAAGAAAACTATCTATTACCGCTTTGAAATAAACCTTCTTCCGGCCACGCCCCCGCTTGCTCGCCTGAGTTTCCACTTCTCGCGAGAGCACCGCCGGTCGCGCTCCTCCCACGAGAATTTGGCGGAGTCGTTGCTGGGGCGTCGCGCTAGGCTGCCTACTAGCTTCTAGCTATCGACCCTTGGCTTTTAATCTGGTTAACAAGCGCTCTCTGCCACGGCTAACACTAAACAGTAATCCCCACCATTCATTCCATTCCCATCTCAGTTTCCTCGGTCGTTGATGAGACCCACGGGAGACTGGCCTAAGGGCCCAATTTCTTTGTGATCCATAACCAACCCTGTCGGGATCCATACCCCAAATGCCAGGCTCTGAGTGGGCGTGTCCGCCCGGGACTGTTCACACGGGTCCCATCCGGAGTCCCGGGGGCTCAGACAGGGCTTCTGGGAGGTCTGCCTGCTACGTAGGGAAAACTAGACATTTTGTGTGCCAGAGGCGGGGCAAAGGAGAGATGTACATGCCCAGGAAACTGCAGGCTAGCTGCCTAGTGTGTCTGAAGCAGAGGCGAGGGGTGAGCTCAGAAGGCAAAACTCCACAGAGAACACACGTAATCACTGGGACCGTACTGTCCTACAGAAGAATGGCTTGAGAAGAACCCGCCTCTGGAAAGGTCTTGGCACATCTCAATGCTAGAGTCCCTCCTGTATGATTCTGAAAACCGGCACTATGATTTTAGGCAAGTCTCACACCTACAAAAGGGGATTCATTTTACTGACTTCTGAGAAAAAATGTGAGGGCTAACAGTTAATGCAAGCGCATGCTAGGCCGTCGTGGAGTGCAGCAAAACAGAATTGTACTAGAAAAACAATGCTGTTTTTTGTTTTTTTTCTTTTGAGCACCTGTCCCTGAGCTAGGTTGTAGCACTGGTTTAGCAACTAGAAACTGTTCGATTGATAGATAAATGGGGACCCTCAGGCTATATTAAGATTGTCCTAAATGTGGTTGAATTGTTTCTGTAGGGTGTATTCGACCTGAAAGGTTGATTCACTTATGAGAATGACAAAGCAGATCAAAACGGACCGCTAATGTTTGTGCTATTACAATCCCTGACATTTACAGAATTGTAAGAGAATTTATGATAAAGCATGTCTGATAGACACACATCTGATTCCAGTATAAAATGTATGCTTGGATGTTTTGAGCATATTTCCCAAATGTTATAATTGGAATAAAGAAAATTTACAACTTTAAGAAAAATGTAGGCATTTCTTATGAAAATATTTTCAATACTTAATTAGGCATTTGAGATAAAAACAGGAACAATAGGCTGGGTAGTGGGGCACACCCCTTTAATCCCAGTAGAGGCAGTTGGGTGGACCTCTGTGAGTTCAAGGCCAGCCTTGGACTACGAGGCTAGTTCTAGGTCAGCCTCCAAAACTACAGAGAAACCCAGTCTCCGAAAAACCAAACCAAACCAAAACAAACAAACAAACAAAAAAAAAAAACAAAACCAGGAACAATATACCTTGAAAGTTAATGGGAGACCAAAACAGGATAAATAGGCCCTGTAGGTTAAAGGTTCTCTTTGCAGTTAAGAATAAGTTCCTGTTGTCCTATGTTAACTTTTTGCAAGTTAAGGTTTTCATTTGTTGTTGTTTTCCAATTTAACCTTTTTTTATTGCTTCTTTGTGGATTCCACATCATGCTTCTCCACCCTATTAATCTCCCTGTCCCTTCCCATCCTCGTTCTATCCTTACAACCTCCCCCACGTCCCAGGATAAAACAAAATTTAAGAAGGGCAGTGGTGGTGCCCTCAATTCCAGCAGGCATGTCTATGTGATTTCAAGGCCAGTCTGGTGTACAGAACGAGTATAGACTCGAAAGCTTCACAGAGAAACCCTGTCTCAAAAACAACAACAAAACAAAACAAAAACCAAAAGAAAAAAAAGAAAAGAAAAAAAACCTCTCATTCTGCTAGTTGAAGTCACACCATGAGTCACACGGTATACCCTTTAGACCATATTACTTGAAAGTGTTCATTGCGATGAATTATTGATCTGGTTGGAGGCCTCTGGTTTTTGCTATACTGTAGACACTGGGCTCTCACTGGAGCGCCTCTTGGATATCCAGTTACCTTGAGTCACGGAGATCCTGCAACTTTAGGTTGGCAGGGCCAGACCCTTGCCATGCTCCAGCAGATTTTGGATGGGGTGGATGATGGGATGGGCCAACTCTTAACCCTGGTTCTGGGTGGTTGCTGGGTTGGTCAGCTTGCCAGCTCTCCCTCATCTTCAACACCAGCCTTAGATCTCAGGCATTGCCCTGGCTAGCTCATACTATGTAGTAAGCAGCAGTGGGGTGGGGTTTACGAGTTGCAGCAAGTAAGTAGCTCTCAATATCCTGGCGGGGGCAGATGCTGGCCCACTCTGGACACCACCAGAGCTAGCTCTATAGTGTTGTCCAGGTGAGGTGTAGGGGCAGTTCTTCAGAGTGTTGTAGCTGGTGAGAGACAGGGCCAGCTCTCTTACTCTTGTGACTTCAGGGACAGCTCTCTCACCTACCACAGGCTGCAAGGGAGTGCAGGGGACCTTCTCTCTTCTGCCCACACCAGCAGATGGCAGATGGCAGGGGCAGGGCCAGATCTCTCATGCTGATACTTGTTCTCTGGGATGGCACACCCACACCCCATCAGCAGGGTCAGCTCTACCATGTTGCCTAGGTGAGGTGCAGGGCCTGCTCTCTTCCAAGCTGGGTCTCACTATGTAGTCTGGAACTCCATTTGTAAACCATGCTGGCCTCAAACTTCACAGATATCTGCTTGCATTTGCCTCCAAGTGCTGGGATTAAAGACATGTGCCACATGAGCTGCCTCTACTTTTTAATAAGTTTTATCACATTTATTGTGTATATGTACATGTACTTACTACAGAGCACATGTAGCAGTCAGAGGGCAACTTGTGTGAGCCACTTCTCTCCTTTCCCAACGTGAGAGGATCCCGAGGATCGAGCTCAAGTCACCAGGCTTAGTGGCAAGCACCCTTACCTCCTGAGTCATCTGCCAGCTCTTGTTTGATTTTGAGACTCTCTCTCTCTCTCTCTCTCTCTCTCTCTCTCTCTCTCTCTCTCTCTCTTCTCTCGTTAAACTGACGTGGAGCTCACTATGTAGCCCAGGTCAGATTGAAATTTAAACACCCAAATATTTTTTTCTTTTCTTTTTTTTTTTAAGCCTACAGCACCTACCCACCCAAATATTGAGATTATAGTGTGTGCACTGTGCCTGGCTTTTTGTAAATTTAATATGCTGAAGATGTAGTAGTAAAAGCCAAACACAAATACCACTTCCATGCTCAGAAACTTCCCTCAAGTTTTCTCTAGACATCATTTGACAATGAACTTGCTCCCTCACAAACAGTGTCTCCTTCGGGCTTTAAACGTCAGCTTGGAGAGCAAAGCTGGCATACCAGTGCCGCAATAGGTCCACACATGGGAACCAGCTGCAGAGGGACTTATCTGCCTTGCCCTGTTAAGAAGAGTCTTCTGTATGCAGGCAGGTCATCTCCAGAAGAGTTGTAATCCAGAAAGGTCCCGAAAGAGCATTCATGGCACCTCGTGGGCCTCAGGTAGATCTCTGGCTGACCAGCTACCTTTGTTAAAGGGTCCATATAGGGAAGGGAAAGCAGGGGTCTCCAATATGAAGGCTCTGGATGGAAGGGGCATCATTTAGGTTTTTACTTTTGAATGAATCATCCCAAATATCTCAAATCTCCATATCTTAAACAAGATATGTTTATTATTACTCAAGAATCTGTAAGAGGAAGGTGCTGGCTCTGGCTGTCCCTACTGCTGCAAATTATTGGTTGCAGGATGGTCTAGGATCGCCTGTCGGGACAGCTGGCACACCTCTACATGGGACCATCTCCGGGCCATCATGTTCGCATGAGGCCAGGCAGGCTTCCAAGAGAGCAAGCATGATGTCCAGGTCACTTGGTGACTGACTCTAAACGGCACACTGCCACTTCTGTATGGTATTAGACACAGAAAGTTAGGCGGCCAGGCATGGTTCAGATGCTGAGGAGATAAACTGAAGGGAACCCTGGCCAGCTTGAGCGTGGTGAGCATGGCTCTGGTGTGTCTTGTCCCCCTACCCCATTCCTGCTGCCTTGCTAAAAAACACTACATTTCATTCTTAAAGCTAGCCACCAAGGTCTATTCCTTTATTTGGCCACTTCCTCCTCCTGAGGCTGACTACCAAGGTCCAGCTCTCAAAGCATTGAAGTTCAGCAATCAAAGGCCCCTTTGGCTCACCAAGTTAACATGCCCAATTAAGATGAAACACCTCAACAAGGCTTCCCCTTGTACCTTTATAAACTGTCATCTTACTATGTGCCACATCTGTCTCCCTTCTATCCAGAGGCAGTCCTTTGTCCTCCCTGTAGGGTAAAAGGGCCACCCAAAAAAAACCCACCCTGGTTCTGAAATCAGAGCCAGTAAAAGAAACCCACCCTGGTGCTGAAAACAGAGCCAGTGAAAGCAATGCTTTAGCCCCAAACCAAGACCCAAAGAAATGAATGCACCTTGACTCTGAAACCAGTGCCAAAGAAACATACTTTGTCCCTAGAATCAGAGTCAGTGAAAGAAGTATCCCCTGGCTCCAAAACTAGAGCCAAAAAGCTTAAAACAGCCAGTGAAAGAAACACAGTTTGGCTCTGAGATCAGCCATCTCTGCCCCTGACAAACTAAACTGATCAATCCCCGAGCAGGGAAACAACAACAAAATAAGAAAAACGAACCAAACCCTCTTCTCCCTAGGAAGCCCTAGGTAAGCCCTTCGCTTGTTCAGGTTCTGGCGGCTCTTCTTCCTCCCTGGAAGAGGCAGCCACTCTCCCGGATTCTTCCCTCCCAATAAATCTCTTGAACAAGGTTTGGGTGAAGATCTTTCGCTGGAGCAGAGAGCAATAAGAGCAGGACGGTAACACTTTTGCTGGGAGAAGCCTTCCCCTAGCAGAGCAGAGTTGCTATGCTCAGGAGTACCAGAGCCGAGTTGTAACGACTTCACTGGGAAGCCCTCTCCTGCTGGAGCAGAGCTGTCACATTGGGGAAACCTCTAGAGCAGAGCTATAGGCTGCTACGCTTACTGTGGCCTATGCTATTCTCTGGCTCCTGACTGCCAGGACCCCTCCACTCCCCCAGGACAAATGCCTCTCTGATCCCTCCCTCTTGTTCCCTTCTATTTAGTCGGGGGCTTCATCCCAGCCCCTGGCATCCATTTTGGAAACTCTGGGCAGAAAACTCCATTCCAAGCTCCCTCCCCTGGGAGTTGCCTCAGTCCAAACTCCACCTCCAAGGAAGCCTGCCAAATGGTGACCCCTCCCCAGGGAAGGTCAAGACCACTCCCACAGGCTATTTAAACTGCCCCCCAGAGAATAAACAGGTGGTCTCCCCTTTTTCCTCTCAGGTGGTCCTTTTGGCTTCCTCCCCCTCCCCATTTTCCCGGGACCACCTGAGAGCACAGGCACCCAATTAAACCTGGGTATCTTTTAATTTGGTTTGATTTGGTCTGATTGGGATTATTTGCGTTGGCAGAGAGGTTTGTTGGCAAGAAAATACGAACACACCTTCCCCTTCTCCGTGGTCCTCTATCTCCTGTCTTTGTTTCTTATCTCCTTCCCTCTGTTCCTCTGAGGCAGATAAATAAATCTCCTTTCTGATGAGAACCTGGTCTTCGGGATCCTGAGTATATACTTTCCCTTCCATAAACTACCTGTTTTATTTTTGTTTTTTCTTAATGGGGGGTATGTATGTCAGGAGAGGTCACATGTGCCGTGGAGCACGTGTAGACAAGGGTGTGTGTGTGTCAGAAGAGGTCACATGTGCCACGGAGCATGTGTAGACAACCATAGGATAACTTTGTGGAGTTCTTTCTTTCCTGCCATCTTCACATGGGTTCCAGAGATTGATCTCAGGTTGCCAGATTTGCACAGCAAGCAGCTTAACCCACTGAGCCACCCTGTTTGCTCTCTACTTCTTTTAATGCAGGTATTGCTGTGTAGCCAGACTAGCCTGCTACCTACTACATTGCTCATGCATTGAGTGATTACATGAGTAAATTACCAGACCCAGCAGGACCAGAGCTATAAAGCTGCGAGAAAATGGATAATGATACAGGCTAGCATTTGGCCTTAGTTTTACCACACAAGTACTCGTTTGCCACAACATTAAGAGATACTCTCAAGCCTGCTCTCTGGCTCGGGCTTATGGAGCAAACACCCAGGTACTCCTGAGCTATCTACTCTGAAAGACAAGGCAAGGAAGAGGGACCTTGCTCGCTTCCAAGCAGCACTGTCTCCAGTAGCGCCCAGTCTGTTGGGCTATCCAGAAGCTGTCCTAAAGGGAAAGGTGATGCCCCACTGCCTTGCCACAGTGTTTCCTTCAGGCCACCATGCACATTTCCTCCCCTTTGGATTTTTGAGACAGGGTTTCTCTGGCTGTCCTTGCTCTGCAGACCCAGGCTGGCCCTGAACTCACAGAGACCTGCCTTTGCCTCCCCAGTACTGGGATTAAAGGCGTGCACCACCACCGCTCTGCTAGTCCCTCCATTTCAAATGAGTTTGAATCACATGAAACCTGTAAGAAATGTGATTTTTATTTAAGTAAAATTGAATCTGCCCCCAATTCTAATTCAATAGAAAGATGGGGCTTCCTTTCTCCCCACAGCACTCACCCAGGATTGTAAAGATCTCTGGAATTCTTTTTGTTCTCAATACTGAGGTAGGACTCCTGTCAGAGCTAAAAGACTTTCTTGGTCTGAAAGCACCCTGGAGTATTGCCTCACCGTAACCTGAGGGGCCATCTTCTCTGCAGGCCTAAGGAGGACGTCCAGGGGGTGGTGTCTCTTTTGAACATCCACCCATCAAGCAGTTTCTCCTTGCCTATTCCCTCTCAATGACTTGCCATCATCTTCCTATGAACCAAACATCACAATATAGCTTTATTTTCAGGCTAAGTTTCACCAGCAGGCATTCATTCCATGCACCTATTATTAAAGTCTGGCTTTTCCAGTACAGAGAAGCACGGAGGCCAGGAATTTAGAACACAGCTGATCTGCATGCTACTTGCCCTGTTGAACGGTGTCCCCATGGGCTCTAGTTTTGTTGGACTCGGGCTCTTGATGATGCTGGAGCGAGGACCCTGAAAGGCACCTGCAGTTGGCTCTGAACCCTGGCTTTCAGGCCAGGGTCCTCTTTGAGCACAGGCGGCCTTATTAGCTTAATAGGACTGGGTGATAGTTGCTGTATGCAGCGATCCATCGCTCAGATGATCTGCATGAGGTACGAGAAGGGCCAGTCCATAGCAGGTGTTCAAGAACCGGGCCTCACTGGCAATCCCACGCTGCTGTGGGGTTCTCAGGGATATCTACTGGCTCCAAGTGGAGAGTGGAGCTCCCAGCCCCACGAAGAGCCTTGCTGGGCATAAGGAAGGACTAGCTAGGCTTAGCTTATAAAAACGTGGGTAGCCAGCTGCAGTCCAGAGCAAGAGTAGTTGTTTAGCGTTTCTGGTTCACCACTGCACCTTGTCTTTTCTGGGGCAACTGCCCAGGAGGAGTTTGGGAGAGGCTGGGCATTGTGGCTGGGGTTCAGGAAAAGGGCAGGGGTGGGGACGCAGGAAAACGGCCCTGCGCGGTGTTTGCGCAGGGCCGCCCGCAGAGCTGCTCAGGCAGCCTCCAGGTGGTGGGTAGGCTGGCAGGTGCGGTCTGCCTCCTGCATGGCCTGCAGCCTACGTTCGCGACTCCGGTACAGCTCCAGCCAGTGCTGCGCCTCCGTCTGAGCCTGCAAGTGGGCGATTGAGGAGGCACTGGGTCCCACACCCAAGCGCACAGATAGCAGCTTCCTCATGCCCTAATAGCCCCCTGCCTCTCAGGCCCAAAAGGTTGCCCTCGCTTCCCTCCCAACTCACCGGCAACTGGGGGCGCCCGACCCTGGGCGGTGGCACATGCAGCTGCGCTGTCTGTCTACGACGCTCAGCTGCTCTCTCCTCCATTCTGCGCTGCAGCTCCAACACGCGCTCATCCTGAGAAGGTGTCCCCAGGCTTGCCGCCCGGGCCTTCTTTTCCTCCCACCTGGACCACGACAACACTAGCTTAGAAACTGGCTGGGTGACACCCAGGAGGTTTTTCGTGGGATCCTGCCAGCATCCCTACACTTTTAATCTTTTAACGTTTTCATTTTTTTTTTTTTACATTCGAACACAGAATTGGTGTAAAATGCAAAAACTCCCTTTGCCTCACAGTGCCTTTGGCACTCTCATGGTCCCCAGGTGACAGCATTTCTGCACATCTCTTTTTTTTTTTTTTTTTGAGACAGGGTTTTTCTGTAGCTTTGGAGCCTGTCCTGGAACTCGCTCTGTAGACCAGGCTGCCTTCAAACTCACAGAGATCTTCCTGTCTCTGTCTCCTGAGTGCTGGGATTAAAGACATGAGCCACCACCACCGGGCTATATCCCCCCTTTTAAAAAAACATTTATTTATTTACTTATTTATTATGTATACAATATTCTGTCTGTGTGTATGCCTGCAGGCCAGAAGAGGGCACCAGACCCCATTACAGATGGTTGCGAGCCACCATGTGGTTGCTGGGAATTGAACTCAGGACCTTTGGAAGAGCAGGCAATGCTCTTAACCTCTAAGCCATCTCTCCAGTCCCCTATATCTCCTTCTTAATATGGTCCACGGTCCACCTCTCCTGTCCAATTGCAGGTCTTGCAGCCTGCAGCTTTGATTAAAGTATGCATCACAGCATGGGGCATGAGCACATACTCTCCTTGCTTTAGGGCTTTTGCCCAACTGTCCTGGCCCTGTTCCCCTACAAAACTTCTTTCATTAAATTCCTTCAAGAGAGGCTGGCTGCAGGAATAGGAATGGGGTCCAAGAACATTGTTACCAGAGTTGAATTTTGAGAGGTACTCCGACCTCAAGTAGTACATTTGGGGTCTGTGAGGATGAGGCCAGCAGTTGGGAAGTGGGGTTTCCTGAGATGTGTGTCACTCTGTAATTGTGGCCAGTCAGTCCTTTCTAAGCAGGCGGTGACATGGCTTCCTCCGCATTGCAGCCACAGCAGCAGCTGCTCAGAGGACTAAGAATGATGTATTCTCTTCCACTGGCAATGAACTAGGGTCCTTCCTCTGTCCACCCCTCTAGAGAAAATGAAGGTATTTTCTCTAGAGACCAGTGTGTTCTGTTGTAGTAGGCCACCACCTCCCCTGGAGCAGTTGTGACCATGTGACCAACCTGGCTGCCATTGGACACTGGCCTGAATAAAGATGTTCTCAAACAAATAAAAGGTGTGTGCATATTATGCACATATAACTATGTGTGACACATACAACTATGTGCGACCTAGATACTGGCTTACAAAGAAAAACAGCAAATGGTATTTTAAAAATCTTAGCTGTCTTGAGACACTTGGAGAAGTGAATGCAGATAGGATATTTAAATGATGTTGAGAATTCTGATTAGTTTTGCTAGTTGTGTCATGGTGTTGTGGTTTTTTAAAGAAAATACACACTACAGTGCTCGGGAGTGAAGTATATGGTGTCTGCAGCTATTTCGGAGTGGCGTTGACAACTGACAAATGGCTAGCTAGCGAGGTAAGAACAAATGGCTCAAAGGCCCTTGTGACATGGACGCATTGCATGTTGAATGTCTTGGGCATCAGAGCCATCGCCACAGAACTGATGATTCTCCCATAAAATAAAAATGGTCAGAATTACTGGAAAGAATTGTCTAGCAGGGGCTGCTGGTGTGGCAAGGGTACCCACCGAGGAAGGTGCGTAGCAACCTTACCACGCTCCATTGCTCCTTCTTACACATGGAGATGACCTTTTAGGAGCCATGATACTCACCTCAAGGCTGCAGTTCTGCCCATGGCTGCGCGGCACAATGAGATTTGTTCCATTGTGTTCTGTAGCTTTTGGCTTTTGGCTCGCTTGCCCTGAATGATTTGATCCCGCTTTTCCTCCTGCTCTCGTTTCTGGGTTTCTTTAAGCAGGGCCAGCCTTTCTCGAAGTTCCACCACAGACATCTCTCCTTCCAGACCATATCCTGGGATCTTCCAAATAACAGGGGAAGAACTTAAGCTAGCAACTGTAAAGCCAGTCATCCCTCAACTAAGAAGACCTTTCCTCTGCTTCAATCTGCCCATGTACCGCCCATCAGCAGCTCCAGCCTGGAGCCTGCAGGGGAGCTGAACTTCTCAGCTGGACGCCCTTACCCCCGGAATAGGTGAGACCTAGCTGTCAACTGCAAAAGCCTCCCAGTCTCTTGTGAGCCTGGTTCTCCTCTGTTTTCTCATACAGGCTGCTGCCCCCATTCCCCCTTAACCCTTGACTTTCTCTGTCTCCAGACTTTTAAACACTTGGATGCTCCTTGTTCTGTTTTTCATCTTGGGTCTGGAGAGTCCAGGGACCTCACCTTTGAACATGCAGCTCCCCAATGTACCTCCATGTACTTTAGCTCTCTTCCCTTCAGAGCTCCAGCTCTGATGGGTAGTTCTTTCCTCTAAATAAAAACATGCCATCCTGCAGAGGGAGGCTCCTGGGACTCAGGAACAAAGGAAACTTACAAGGCCCAGAAAGTTACAGGATTTACAAGGAGTTGATGGCCATGACTGTATAACATTAATAGTTGCTAGAAAAGAGAAAACTCGTGGGCAAGTGCTGAACAGCAATTTCCTCCAAAGGGAACGAACCATCCAGTCCCAGGGGCAGGGAGGTTAAGGCTCAAGATACTCAAGGTCCTCTCTCCAGCTTGATTGATTGATCCATTGATTTATTGATTGCAGAGAAAGTGGATATTTATTTAGTGGGTTATGGAGGGGAAAGGGAAAGGGGGAAAGGGTATAAGGGGAAGAGCAGAGAGAGGCAGAAAGAGAGAAATGGAGCGGGGAGGAGGGGAGAGGAGAAAGCTACCTCTTCAAGAGAAAAGGGAGGAGCTCAGGCCCTTTCTCCAGCTTTATAAAATGAGTAAGCAACCACTGGGGAGGAGACTCTGACCAGGAGAGCTATCAGAAGAGATTCTCAGGTCTGTCAAGTTGCCTGCAAATTGTGCAGAGAGCTCTTGGGATTCAGCTTTCATGAGTTGTCATCTGTGCTGGGGTAGGCTTTTCAATGACATGACCGCTTCTGAGCCATCCCGGTGCCTGTAACACCTCGCGCATACTGCTGTTAGGAGCCCCAATAACCCATTGGTTCACCAGGTCGGACTTTGGTGCCTACTGTTACTTTGGTCTGTCCTGGGTTCCCTTCCTGGGGTAAGTAGATGTGTGTTGCGTTTACTCAGGAAAGGCTCTCACACAACAGCAGCCTGAGCTGCCTGCAAACATTACAGGGAACTCCTGCGGTACAGCTTTCTGAGTTGTCCCTTGCATTGCGGTGAACTTTTTGGTAAGCTCACCTTTGAGTCATCTATGCCTCCATAATTAGCCTTCCCCCATGATATGTAGCCTCAATAAACTCACTGGTTCACTAGTTTAGATTAGGATGGATTGATTTTTTGGTCTGTGGTTGGCACCGTATCTAGGATAGTGGAAAGGTCACAGAAGAAACTGTCTTGCTGTAGCAAATACCTTAAGCTGAATCTATCCACAGCTGGTGGTAACCAAGAAGCTAGAGGATTGTGGGTAGGACAAGACCCACCTCTGGTCCTGATGGGAATTCTGTGTACCACATAAGGAGGTACCCTGAAGCTGAAGCATCCACAGGCCACAATCTCACCTGGGTCAGGTCCACCAGCTTGCCCTTGCGTGTGGGCTGTGTCTCCAACGCACGCAGCTGGGCGATGAGCTCACAGCGCTGCCTCTGCTCCTCTTTGGCTGCCTCCGAGCTACGGTGCAGCAGCTCCCGGCTCTCTTCCATCACCTCCTGAACTTGGAAACCAAGTGGGGTCCTGATGAGGACGGTGAATGGTCTGGCGGACAATGGACAGGGGCCATGTTCCCCAGAGGTGTCTTTGTCAGACCATGGCACCTGCTCAGTCCTGCCCACCCTCCAGGGGCACCACCCCTCAGTGACGAGCTTGTTTGGTCATTGAGAAGGATGTAAAGGAACGGGACAGCCTTGTGGCACCTGATTCCCTCTGGTACCTATCTGCTGCCGGCCCTTCACAAGCTTCATTTGGGCCACCTTGACATTCTTCTGGGCCTCATTGACCTGCTCCACCAGCTCTTTCATGGACTTCTCCTCTTGGAGGCGCTGCTCAGCACACTGCAGCATTAGCTCAGCTGTCTGCTCAGACAGAGGACCCGAAACACTGAGAACTGGACTGGACAGGGTCCTCCCTTTAATCCTGTCCCAGCCTACATCAGAAGTGTGGGGGGCACCCAGCCAGCTCTGCCCTGAGTTCACCCCAAAGCCTTAGCCCTTTGAAGTTGGGCCTACTGGAAAAGTTCCACCCCTTGTCCTCCCTTCTTCCCAGGCTCGTCCTGGGGTTGCTTTTCAGTATTTCGTTGTGGCAGCTCTAGATCCTCATGAAGTAAGATGCTCACAACGGAGGGAACGTGGTGGGGAGGGTCCAGTAAGGAGGCACATGTGATTAAGGTACGTGTGGTGGTGCATACCTTTAATCTCAGCACGGAGGAGGCAGAGGCAAAAAAGAAAAAAAGTGCAAGTGCCTAGGTTTGATCTCCAAAACCAAAAGAAGTGTCGGGGGAGTGTTTTGTTTTTAGACAGAGACTTATGTAACCTAGGCTGGCCTGGAACTTGCTTTGTAACATGGGATGATTTTGAACTCCTCCTGATCTTCCTAGTTCTGCATAGGAGTGCTAAAATTACAGGCATGTCCCACCACACTCCTTTTGTTTTTTCTTTTGGTAGCCCAAGCTTGCCTCAAACTCACTGTATAGCCTTCACTGACATCAAACTCATAATCTTCCTGCCCTCTCCTCCTAAGTGCTGGGATTATAGGCATTTGCCCACGTGCCAGGCTTCCAAAATAAATGACAGGGGTGTACAAGCTACTATGCCTGTATCAAGTAAGCAAGCAAGAAAAAACAAAGAAAGATGCTGTTCTTGCACTGTGGGCCTCTTCCTAAGCAGAGTTACAGGGATCCCAGGCTCGTCTTACATCATCTGGAACCAAGAGTTAGAGGACCAGGCCTATGGTAAGTAGATAGATGAGAGCTTCTTGCTGGAAGCAAGGAAAAGTCAACTCTTAGCACCTAGAATCTGAAAGATGACACAGCTCTGCAGAAAAGCTACCAGCTGGGGAGCAAGCCATGCATATAGGAACTTAGAAGATGCTTTTCCTCAGTGCACTGACTTCACATGGGCTGCAGACACCTGACAAATAGCTAAAAGCAGGGGAACAAATGTGGCTGTGCCTTCATTTTGTGTCTGTCTTCTTTACCCTCAAATTCTGGGTCTCATTTTTGCTCTATTTGGCACCTAGACGTATTAGTTTTGTAGAGCAGTTAATTGCCCCACGCCCCCCAATGGTGAAAACATGAAGACAACAGTAATGGCTTCTAGGTTTGCAGGGACAGCATAATCAACAACCTGTCAATCACCAAGTTGTTTTTTCAGTTTACTTCTTATGTGCATGGGTGTTTTGCCAGCATGTATACTGCATGCATGCAATACCCAAGGAGGCCAGAAAAGGTTGTCAAGGTCCCCTGGGACTGGAGTTTCTGGTGGTCATAAGCCACCATTAAACAGGAATCAGACATAGCTCCTCTGGAAGAGCAGCCCTTGTTCTTAACCACTGAGTCATCTCTCCAGGAGCAACCACCAGCTTATACAACATGTAGACCATGGGCACAGCAATTGAGAAAGAAGCCTCTAATCATTGTTCTAAACCTGAGCAGATCCGCTCCATCCTATATTCACCTTGGCTTCCAAAACAATAGATCTAATGTTTAAATAGTCTGTTGCAACTCTGTGGGCCAGGCCTGCCTAGTCTGGGACTCTAATAACAGATACACAGATTTGCCATGTTGTAGGGCAACAGCTGGTCCTCCTTAAGCTTCAGTTTCACTTAACTTTTTTTAAAGTTTTTTTTTTTTATTACTGTTTGTTTTTGTTTCATTTTCCTAGCTATGCCACTTCTTCAGTTGCACTGGGCACAATAGCATGGCAAGGGCTCAAGAAAGTGGGTCACTATCAGTGACAGTATAGGCTTCAGCACAGTATTGGGGTCAGCAGAGAGGGGAATGAGTGAGCTGGGTGGTGATGGTGCAAGCCTTTAATTCCAGCACTTAGGAGGTAGAGGCAGGTGGATCTCTGGGAGTTCGAGGTCAGCCTGAGCTACGGAGTGAGTTTAAGGACAGCTAGAACTGTTACACAGAAAAACCTTGTCTGAAAAGCCAAAAAAAAAAAAAAAAAAGAAAGAAAGAAAGAAACCCTAACAAAACAAAAAACTCACAATTAGAGTCTCGCCCTCCCCCACACAAAAAGAAACAAAGAAAGAAAGGAAAAGAAAAAGAAACAGAAAAAAAAGAAAAGGGACTGAGTGGAAGAAGAGGCATTGAAGTTGGGGATAGCAGGTGGGCACAGGGCTTTGGTGAGACATACGTGCCAGATCCACAGAAAGACCGGCGTCACTAGGAAGTGAGTGCCAGAGCAGACAGCTGGCTGAGTCTAGAGTCAGACACTTGACTGCTTCCTGTGTTCTGCCTGGTGTTGCTGAGGGACAAGAGGCAATGAACACATCCTTGGTCCAGCTCTTGAGTTCCAGTTCTTCTCCTTCCCACAAGACAGCATCCAAATAAGGGCTGTTCTTCACTATGACAACAAGCAGGAGCTCTGAGTTACCTGCATGGGAGAACTTCAGAACTAACACAAAGCTGGGGGTGCAGCTCAATGATAAGGTGCGGGTGGGGTGGGGGGGGGGGGGGGGGGGGGGGGGGGGGGGGGAGTTGGGTTTAATTCTGTACACTACAAGAAAAAAAAAGCCCACAAAACATGCTAGATGTCCTTTGTGACGGGAGCCAAGTGGAAAAGCACTGCAAGAGCTGCCAAGCTCCATCAGACTGAATGAAGATTTTGGGAAAAATGTACTCAAAGAACGGTTCCCATGGCAACCGGCATGTGAACTGTTTCTCACTAGTGGGTTCAGTGTTGAGACCAGAACAGCTACCCTGCGTTGGTCCTGCTGTGATGGGGGGGGGGGCTGGTAAAAAGTGAGTTTTATTCAGTTTAGGTTATTATTTGTAAGGTTCGCCAATTTTAAAAAGGGCATAAATTTAGTTAAGAGAAGAAAATATAACCAGAAATCAAGTCAGTGTTAGAATGAAATTAAAAATACCACCATTGCTGGAGATATAGCTTAGAGCACTTGCCTATCCTGCAGAGGGCCCTAGATTCAAATACCAGTGTGAACACATTCATCCATCCGTCCACCTGTACACACACACATGCAGACACACATACATGCACACATTAAAAAGATCATTGTTACACCCATTATTTTAAACACATCTTTTTCATACGTGTTGACAGAATTCCTAATATTGGTCACTGTGAAAAAAAAAAAAAAAACAAAGCTAGAATTCAATATTGGCCTCCCTGGTCAGGGGCTTGGTGGAGAATAGCTCACTTCTTTTAAGTTAGTGTCTCCCTGTGTAGCCCAGGCTGACCTCAAAATCCCAACCTTTCTGCCTAAGCCTCCTATGAGGTGAGGTTCTGGCTTCCTCACTGTGGGAGATTGTCACCTCAAGAACCAAAATAATCCCTTCCTCCTTTACGTTCCTTCTGTCAGATATTTGGTCACAGTAACAAAAAAAGTAATGAATACAGGTGAATTCAACAGCAGAGTAGAGGGTCCAAAGAAGACAGAACAACAGGGCTGGTCCAGCTAGAACCATGGAGGGAAAGTAGATGGAAAAATCTTCAGCGAGCATCAGGAACCTGGAGGTGCTATAACAAAAGCCCTAATATCTGTGTCATTGCTCCAAAGAGCAGGACAGAGCTAAAAGGAAAGTGGCTAAGATTGCTCAGACATGCCAAGATAAGTCATAGTCAAACTTCTGAAAAACAAAGACAAGGAAACAACAGGAAAAGCTGGGCGGTGGTGGCGCACACCTTTAATCCCAGCACTCGGGATGCAGAGGCAGGCGGATCTCTGTGAGTTCGAGGCCAGCCTGGTCTACAAGAGCTAGTTCCAGGACAGGCTCCAAAACCACAGAGAAACCCCGTCTCGAAAACAAACAAACAAACAAACAAAAAAAAACCCAAAAAAAAAAAAAGAGAGAGAGCTAATTCTAGGACAGGCTCCAAAAACTACAGAGAAACCCTGTCTCGAAAATAAAAAAAGAAAAGAAAATATGAAGCCTCCAAAGGGGGACTGATGCCTGGTTTGTGGCAGAAAAACTGAATGCACCCCCAAACCAGAGGAAGTTGAACAATATTTTTCAGGTACTAAAAGAAAGTCAAAGGACTCAACCTAAAACAGTGGTGCAATATATTATTATTATTATTATTATTAGGTTTGTTGAGACAGGGTTTCTCTGTGGCTTTGGAGCCTATCCTGGAACTCACTCTGTAGACCAGGCTGTCCTTGAACTCACAGTGATCCACCTGCCTCTGCCTCCCAAGTGCTAGGATTAAAGGCGTGCACCACTACCACCTGGCTATATTCTATTAATTTTTTATTATTGTATGTGTTAATGATGCATGTGTCATAACGTGTGGAGGTCAGAGGACAACTTTGGGAGTCAGTTTTTTCTGTCCCCCATGGGATCCAGGAATTGAACTCAGGTCATGTTTTCTCTGCGTTTCCACTGAGCCATCTTGCCGGCCCATCTTATTTTGAGACAAGGTCTTGTGGCCAAGGTGGTCTCATATTTACTCTATAGCTGAGGATGACCTTGAATTCCTTTTCCTGTCACTCTTACGAGTACTGTAATTACAGTTGTGAACAACCTCAGCTACTCTGTGTGTGTGTGTGTGTGTGTGTGTAAGTTTCTCACAGCTCATTTGAGCTGGCAAAATGACATCATTAGTAGACTATGGTAAATTATGTACTGTTATAATTTGGATTTTAAATGTCCACTAACCAGTCCACAAATTAAGGCTTACTCCCTAACACATGACACTATTAGGAGCTGGTAGAACCAACGATATAAAGTTAGGCTAGGGAGGACATGACCTTGAAAGGGGTATGGAACTGGCTTCCTTTTCTTTATCTTTGCTTCCTACAGTTTTATTCCATTATAAGCTTCTACCCTGATGCACTGCCGCAGGCCTAAAAGAATGAGGTCAACAAACCTTGTATTATAAACTGCAAAAATTTATGTCCAACAAAATCTTTTTTCTTTTGAAGTTGATTTTTTAGGTATTTTGTTACAGTAATAGAAAACTGTCTAATACATAATTATATAATATTTCGAATAACAATTTAAAAGAGCTGCAGAGGGCCTAGGTGTGATGACACCAGCCTTCAATCTCAGCAACTGAGAGGTAGAGGCAAGTGACTCTCTGTGAGTTTGAGGCCAGCTTGGTCTACAAAGTTCCAGGCTAGTCAGGGCTACAGTGAGGAAGTAGCTCATGGACACGAGTGGATAGCTGAAATTTTCTGACCAACCAGTCTAGCCAAATTGATGAGTCTTGGGTTCATCTAGAGACCTTGTCTTAACAAATAAGGCGGAGGGTCCATAAAAAGGCATAGTGGGTAACAGCATTTGCCTCTCAAACCCAGCTGCCTGGGTTTGATCCCTGGGACTTAGGTAAAGGCAAACAGAGAGAACTGGCTCTACAGACGTGTCTTCTGCCATCCGCATGCATGCTGGGACACATGCCCTCCCCAAAATAAATATAGAGAATCGAAAACCTAAAAAAAAAATAAAACTGAGGAAAGACACTCAACACTGACCTCTGATCTCCATAAATGTGTACACACCTGTACCTGCACACACATGTACTTAAACTCACACTAATAAGTATATACACCACACACACCAAACACATGTACAAATAAGCAACAATGTAAAAAATGCTGGGTGGTGGTGGCACACACTTTTAATCCCAACCCTGTAAGATCAAGACAAGCCTGGTCTACATAGCGAATTCCAGGATAGCCAGGGTTGTACAGAGAAACTTTGTCTTGAAAAGCAAAAACAAAATGACAACAAAAACCCAAAGGATGGAAATGCCTCATGCAAATATTAATCAAAGGAAAGAAGGACTTAATATCATTTGAAGTAGATAGCAGAGCAAGGAAAATTACCAGTGACAAAGATACAACATAGCATAATACTAACGACCCAACTCCACAGAGACAATTAAGCTACATATTTGCATGTACTAAGCAACAGAGATGCAGAATATGGGAAGCAAAACCAAAATAGAAAAGGAGAATTTCACAGTTATATTTGTAGACTTCAACCTCTTCTCAACAACGCACAGATCAACTTGACAGAATTAGCAAATGAACGGAACCAATAGTACTGTTAATCAGCAAGAAGTGATGGACCTCAGAGAACCACCGAGACCAAAGAGCACACCTTCTTCTCAAGTGCCCTCCATGGATGGAAGACACAGCAAGAGCCCATCCTGGACAAAACGCAACAACTCAACATAGGGCATGGTGCCAAGAAGCCTGGTGGTCCCAGCACTCAGGAGGCCAAGTGGGTCACAAGTTTGGGTCACAAATCTGAGGCCAGTTTGGCTTATTGACGAGATTCTGTTTCAAAACAAAAAGCAGCTGGGCAGTGATGGCACATGTCTTTAATCCCAGCACTTGGGAGGCAGAGGCAAGGGGCTCTTTGTGAGTTCGAGGCCAGCCTGGTCTACAAGAGCTAGTTCCAGGACAGGAATCAAAAAAAGCTGCGGAGAAACCCTGTCTCAAAAAAAAAAAAAAAAAAAAAAAAAAAAAAAAAAAAAAA
>NW_026067920.1:4161634-4289134 GCF_014885135.2 Alexandromys fortis
AGTACAATGTAAAATACATAATATACATATATTACAATATATATATATATATGTATATATATCTGTGTGCATGCATCTGTGTATTAGATACATATTAATTCTATCAGTTCTGTTCCTCTAGAGAGCCCTGACTAATACAGACAAGATCTCAATATGGAGACCTGGCTAGAATTTTTTTAAAAAATATGTTAGAAGAATATTACAAGTTTGTAAACTTATAAATTTGACAACTTAGTGAAATGGACCAAGTCTTTAAAATATACAAACTAGCACAACAACTCAGTTAGCATGAAGAAATTGCTTCAAAAGTTCTATAACTGTTAAGCATGAAAACATGTTTTTTTCTTTTAGAGACAAAGTCTTACTCTCTAAATTGCCCTTGAACTCGTGTTAATCCTCCTGCCTCACCCTCATAAATGCTGGGCTGACTGAGTATGAACCGCCACATCCAGCTAAATGAAATGTCTCCCTTCTCTTGATTTATTTGTACTGGTTTTTCCTGTATAGTACTAGGGACCGAACCCAGGATTTGGCATACGGTAGCCATGCACTCTACTACTGAGCTACATTTCTAGTGGAATGGAATTTGTAATTTAAAAACTCTCAAAAGAGAAACATTCTGCTGGGGGTTTAACTGGTAGCCGAGCATGTCCATCTCAGGCACAATCCTGGGTTCAGTTCCTAGCACCAAACAGAGCAGAACAAAGTAAATGAAGAAAGGAAAAGCAAATCCTACAAAGGAATACAACCTGGGCGGCAGTGGTGCATGCCTTTAATCCCAGCAGAAGTAGGTGGACCTTTTGAGTTTAAGGCCAGAGCTACACGGAGAAACCCTTCATCCAAAATAAATAAATAAATAAAAACACAAACATTCACAAGGGAATCTACTCAAAGAAGTAATGGGAATGCCTTTGTTCTTGGTGGGACACATCCAAGGAGAGACAAAGCTGAAATCTAGACCTGGGCGGCCTCTGGGAAGCAGCAGGAATACCATCAGCACATAACGTGAAACTCTCATGGACCCCTGGCTGTTAGGATGGGGACAAAGAAACCATGTCTCCATGTAGGTCACTGTGACTAGCAGGCTGTAGCCAACCACAGTTTAGGTACTTGATCTCTCTGCTCAAGTCCCACTGTGTCCTGGCCACTCCCACACAGTGTACATCACCTCCTCCTTCTTCTGGTCGGCCTTCTGCTTGTTTTCCTGTATGAGGTTCTGCCGGGCCAAGATGGCCTCCTCGTGGCTCAGTTTTCCTTGCAGCCGCCGGCACTCGCTTGCGGCTAGCTGCTCCTCCAGGTCCTTGGCCAGCATCTTCTTCTGCCACTCGAGGAACTCGGAGAAGTCCCCAGCTCCATCTACAAGCTTATCAACTCTAGGGGAAGGGAGACAGACGTGCAGCTGGAATCCTCGTGATCAAGACCATTAGGTCATAGGTCCTCTCAGGCGGGGACAGCCTCAAACAACATTCAGCCATACTGCTCACCCACAATCACATCTGCCTGTCTCTCCCATGTACCCACCGTCATCTCCTCACCCTCCCTCCATCCACTTCTCTGTCCGCTCTTGCTCTGTCCCTGTCTGTCCACCACGGCCCATGGGTGGAGTCCTAGAAGCAAGGGTGGTCAAGGGGAAGGGACTAGGTATTTGCCAAGTCTTTCCCTACCCTGGTCTGTTTTCTCACTCACAGAGCAGGGATTATCTCTATAAAATGGAGCCATGAGCCTGACACAGCCCTGCTTGCCTTCCTCCCACCACAGCAGGACCAGAGATTGCTGACACTGTGACATGCACCTGGTTTTCATCCCCATTTCTTGCCATACAACTGGATACCTAAAACACTTGAGAATTTCCAAGTATCTTTTTTTTTTTTTTTTTTTTGTACCTGGAGGGACAGCTGTGGGTGCTGGGAACCGAACTCTTATATTTTTGGTTGTGAGCCTAACCTTTAACGTTTAAGCCAACCCTCCAGGCCCCAAGTGTCTTTCTTATGCAAATGAGGTAAGCACGGACAGGTAGTCTCTGGGCGCCTCCTGCATGGGACTGATCACCAGAAAGACCCAAGCAGGAGCAGAATTTGGAAGTTTCCGCTTCACCCTCAGCATTGTCCAGGAAACTGGACAGGAGGGGAGGTAACCGCGCACACCAAGAATTTCATGAATCACACACATGTCAAATCCCCAAGTAACATAAAGGTCAGGGTTCACATGAGTTTCTGGAGAACTGAGCAGGTGGAGGATCCTGGAGGCTGGTGATTGAGTGGGGTGTAAGGCTCTGAGCCTGGTTTTCTACTCTCTGTTCAGGCAGTTCTTCTCTGTGCCCTCAGTCAAGCTTTTTACAATGGATTGCTGTATGCAATTAAGCCTGACCCCAGGTTCTTTGAGCTTCTGTAGCCAATTAATCAAATGGGGGAGGGACGCAAGAAAGACGGTTTAGTGTTTTTTTTTTCTTTTCCTTTTCCTTTTTTTTTTTTTTTTGGTTTTGGTTTTTTTCAAGATAAGGTTTCTCTGTGTATCCTTGGCTGTTTTGGAACTAGCTCTGTAGACCAGGCTGGTCTTGAACTCACAGAGATCTGCCTGCTTCTGCCTCTGGAGTGCTGGGCTTAAACCACTGCCTGGGTGAGATGTTTAGCTTTTAACTTGCTGTTCTATCAGGAGGATTGAAGTTCACATCCTGGCTCACAGGAGGCAGCTCATATTTATTTTATTAATTCTAGCTCCAGTTTATCTTCCAGCCTTCTCAAGCACCTGCACACACATGCCCATACACGCACAGAGATATGCATCTTAAATGATAAAAAATAAGTCTTAAACATGAAAAAAGAAAGGGGTTATGAAACCCCAAATTATATGTTTGGTTAGAAGCACAGTTAAAACTACCTGGGGACCTGAGGGTGCTGATTAGTGGTAGGGGGCATGCCTGGCATGCTCAAGGCCCCGGATTTGATGCCCCGCATTGCAAGAACAAAATGACACATACAAACAACAAAACCTATTTGATGATTACAATTGGCATCTTGGGGTAGACAGTTTTGAGGACAGAGCCCTTGCCTTGCGGCATTTACCATCCCCTCCAGGTAGATGGTGCCACAACAGAACTGAATGAGAAGACACCCAGATGGTGTCTATTGCTGTAGCAAGCTCACAGGCTGGTGAAGGGACATCTTACGCTCTGGTTTGAGAAAGGTGTTGTTGAGTGAAAGCATGGAGCAAACAGTAGGACTGAGTTGTGTGTTCTTGCTCTGAAAGAGCTGGAGTTCCTTGTTCTGTATAAATGAGAATGGACCAAGGAGAGTCAGCCACTTGCTAGTCAGGTCTATACTAACACAGGGATTGATTCCAAGATTCCACGGGAAGGTTTGGGTGTTAGCGGCAAGGCATGGCCCAGGCAGCTGAAGGCATGAACTGATGTGTAGCAGAACAAGGGAAATTCAATACTGTTTTACTGTCCTGAGAGGCTCAGGGCAAGAAATGGTAGTGACCTTCCCCAGTCACACCTCATCCTGGAGGGGACAGGCGGTGTGAGCTGAGCCACTCCTACTTTTGGAACTGAACTAACAGAAGCCTGAGAGTCCTGAAAGGCTTTCATGACTGAACTGGAGAACAGTAATAGGACAACACCTTCCGGGTCACACATCCTTCTCCTGTAAGGGATTCATGTTCAAAGATGGGCAGTGGACTGTGAAGCTGTCAGATCTGGACTTTGTCTTTGGCTGCTTGTTTGATTGTTAGCTGGCCATGCCTAAGTAGCTTTGAATGGGGTGGGTCACCAGAAAGACCAGGACAAAACCTGGATCCGAGTGCTGGGATCTAGGAGGGCACAGGGAAGACTGTTGAGCTGATTTCACGAGGCCAGCATTGTCGCCAACCACACCTACTCCCCCCAGGACTCCACAACATGCAAATGCAAATTCACATGAACTCTTGGACAGCTCAGCAGATAGAATCTTAGAGGGTGTGCACCTCAGTAGAGTAGGGTGACACCCACAGGTTCTCCTATAGGCTCTATGCATCTCTCCAACAAACTAGTAGATTAAGTAAGTGTGCCCTTGAGTTCCGTGAGCTGTTCTAGAAAGCCAATCAAACCCTAGGAGGGGACTTGAAACCTGATTTATATTCCACAGGCCTAGGGAAAGCCAGCTGGGAACTGCAATTAGCACCTTCAGGGAGAGGTCTTGGGGATGTAGCCCCAACCCCACCAGGTCTGGTGCTGTCTCCAGAGAGTGCTGAGCTGCTGTCCACTGTAAGTTTTGCTGACTTGTGGAGAGAAATTTGTTGCTGAGAACTTTGGAAAAACTGAAGTGAGTTTTGCTTGTTTATTTTGAGACAATGTCTTTCTGTAGCCCAAGCTGGCCTAGAACTCTCCATCTTCCCACCTCAGCCTTCCAAGAGCTAAGATTAATATGTGGGCCACCATGCCATGCCTTGCCCTGGCATTGCTTGTGTTTTCCTCAATGAATTCAGTGCCTCCCCCTCCTCTCTGCTGAGCAGCTTGACAACAGGCTCTTATTCTAGGCTTTTCTCTTGAGGTCAATACCCTTGAGGGTGGAAAGGAAGGAATTAGATAATGCCATCTGCCCCTCACCTCTGCAGTTCCTTCTCCACCTGCCGCTGGTATAAGGCCCCTTCTCGAAGGATGGTGGCTGTATTCAGCTTGACTGGGAAGTTGTTAGGCTGTGGCAGAAAGGAGGAATGGATGGTAGGTGTCTCAAAAGCAAGTGTCCTGCTATCAGCCATCAAACCCTTCCAACTTGTCCCCTGCTAGGCTCTCTCTACTTCAAGGGTGAAGCTGTCTGTGGGTCCCTTGCCTCCTCCAGCTCCCATTCTTAGAGCCTTACTTGAGTCAGGCAGGTGGGAAGTCTGAAGAGGAAGTCTGATAGGCCAGGAGGCCCTCACCTTGTAGAAGGTCAGATGTGGAGTCCTGCGTATTCGGGGTGCAGGTTGATGCCGCTGCTGCTTCTCCAACTCCTGTAAATCAGGCAGAGGTAGTCCGGCATCTGTGCCTGTCTAGTGTCCCTGGGAAGGTTGCCCATTCCCTTCTGTCCTCACTCTGGCTACCTATCCACATGTGCCGACCCTGGCCCCTCAGGATGGCATTCTGTCTTCCATTGCACTCTAAGCCTTGCTGGGGTGCTTAACCTTCTGGGTAGGAACAAGGAGAGGAAAGGGTCTGCTAGGCCTAGGGACTGTAGTCACCATATAGGATTGCTGACTTCCTCGGGATTCAGTATCCCTTTCCTCTGCTATCCCCCAGGGCTGAGTTATCCACTGCCCTATTCCCTTTTCTTGGGCTGAATGCCTGCCCCATGCATCTTGCTGTCCCTTGATAAAAGTTGGTGAGACCTTAAGTGCCAGTTTGGGGGGAAAGTCCACAAAGGCCGCCATCAGAGCCCCAAGCATGCTGCTGACTGGAATACATGGCCCTGGGACTACCCAGCTGTTAGATCCTGTTCAAACAGCTGCCCCAGATGGCCCCACTCCTGAAGGAGTTTCTCTTTCATTTATTTCAGAAAGAAGGTCAGAACTTCTTTCTGATGGTCCCTAGTCACCCAGTCTTTTAATTAATTAGTATTTTTGAGAAAGGGTTTCTCTGTGTAACAGCTCTGGCTGTTCTGGAACTTGCTTTGTAGACAAAGCTGGCCTTAAACTCAGAAAGATCCACCTGCCTCTGTCTCCCAAGCACTGGCATTAAAGGCATACACCACCACCACCTGTCTATTTTATTTTATTTTTAAGACAGCGTCTTACTATTTAGTTATGGCTGGCCTGGAACTCACTATGTAGACTAGGCTGGGTCAAACTAAAAAAGGTATGGACTATCTTTGCCTTCTGAGTGCTGGAATTAAAGGTGGGCATTGCTACAACCAGTCTTTCTTGTCTTTCTGTGTGGGTTTGGGGAGCTGGATCAGTGGGTAAAAGCATTTGCTGCTGAGTCTGATGTCTTATGTTCAATCCCTGGGACCAAATGGTAGAAGAGAAACACTTTCTGCAAGCTGCCCTTGGACTTCCATAAGTGTGCTGTGGCACATGTGGTCACAGGCAAGGATGACCTGAACTACTGATCCTTCTGTCTCTAACTCTTGAGTTAAAGACTACATGGGATTACAGGCATGTACCACCACACCTGACTTATGTGGTGCTGTGGATGAAACCCACAGGTTCATGAATGCCAGGCAACACTCTATCAACAGAGCTACATCCTCAGCCCCAGAAGGAAGAATTTTATGGCATATGAAAAATGCTACCATAGCGGCTACACGGAGAGGCTGTCTTCCTCCATTCTTACCACTGCGACGGTCCCACCCGCCCCAGCTGAGCACCTCTGACTGACTTCAGTTAACGGGATGCGGACGAGAAACTGAAGTGCTGCCCAAATCACGACCAACAATGTGGAATCTAGTAAGGTGGCTTAGGCAAGCTTTGTTGTTTTTGGTTTTGAATATTTGTTTTTCTTCTTAAATATTTAAAAAACAGTCATATCTTTAAAAAGGTTTCCTGAAGATAAAGACATGATGGATGGATGGATGAATGAAACTTAACTCTTTTTTTTTTTTTTAGCCCCACGGGCGCCCAAGAGGGGGCTCCCGAACCCACCACCGCGGCGACATGCCTCGAGAACGGCCACCCGCTGCCGCGTGAGGAACGGGAGTCCGCGGGAGCCGCCTGACGTGAAACTTAACTCTTGAAAGGTGGCCCAAACCCCCTGCCATCTGCCCCTGGAATTTACCTAGTGTCATTCAGCTGTTCAGGCAGGACTGTAATTTAAAGATCATATTTACTCATCTTAAGAGTGTAGCATAGTCAAGGCTGGAGAGATGACCCAGCAGTTAAGAACTCTCACTGCTTTTACAGGGGCCCTGAGTTCAATTCTTGGCACCCCTCACAACTGTCTGCAACTCTGGATCCAAGAGAGCTGAAACCATTCTTCAGGTCTCTCCATGTCCTTGCACTCACACGACACATCCCCCCTCACAGACACATAATTGAAAATAAAATCTTAAAAAAAAAATGCTACCATAAAGACTGGGCTCACCCCGAGGCTGGGCATTACCTGTGCTTGGGGATCCCTGCGTAACCGGGGCATGGCACACCGTAGCTCGTCCATGTTCGCTCTCAGCAGCAGCTCCTGCCATGATACCATGCTGTTCTTTCCCCACCAGTGGTAACCCAGGGTCCACAGGCCATTGTGCATGTGTGTGTGGGGGTTGATGGTAGAATGCCTAAGGTCCCCAGCCTTCTCCCCTTCCCCTGCTCTTCATAGCCCAATGGGGTGTCTAGGGAAACAGGGGCCCCACATGACCACCTCAGCATTCCGGCGGTTGTATCTTTTGATCATTTGCAGAAGTTGCTGCTCCTTGGGCTCCTGGTAGGTGCTCTGAGGGACCTGGTGGAGAGGCAGAGAGGAAAGCAAGTCTGTGGTTAGTGACCCATAGGGTAGAAGGTCAGACAGGCAGCAGGTATAGGGTCTAGAGTTAAGTTTGGGGTAGGGTAGACAGAGCTGTAAGGCCAGGGCACTGAGGGCAGGCCATTGTTCCAGATGAGAAGCCATGGTGTCCAAGGGGAGGCAGCCAGCTCTTAGGACAGAAAGGGTAGGCAGAGGGGTCAGAGAGTGCCATACATTGTTTTAAAAAAAAAGGCAAGCTGTCTGTGCTATGAAGGGACCTTAAGTTTTGGCCTGTTCTCCAGGTCATAGTCATAGTCCCTGGATGATGGAGGTGGGTCTTGTATCTTATCTGTTGCTTTCATTGGTTAACTAATAAAGAAAACTGCTTGGCCCTGATAGGACAGAAAATTAGGTAGGCAGAGTAGACTGAACAGAATTCTGGGAGAAAGAAGCCGAGTTAGTCAGTAGCCATGATTCTCCCACCCGACACAGCCACAGGTTAAGATCTTCCCTGGTAAGCCACCTCGTGGGCTACACAGATTATTAGAAATGGGTTAGATCAATATGTAAGAGCTAGCCAATAAGAGGCTGGAACTAATGGGCCAGGCAGTGTTTAAAAGAATACAGTTTCCGAGTAATTATTTCGGGTATAAAGCTAGCCGTGCGGGTGGCCGGGTGCCAGGAACGTAGCCCGCCGCTCATATGACAACACCTGGAGGAGCTGTGTCCATCACGGGGCAGGTGAGGAGCCAGTCTGGTCACCCTTGAGCCTGAGATTCCTAAGCCTGTCTCTCCAGTCCTTGCCTTCCCCTCTGCATGTTTCAAAGATATGGCTAAGTCAGCTCATCCAAACCTAAAACTCTCCTCTTCCTCTGGCTGCTCTGCTCCAAGCTTTGATGACCCTCACTGGGGACCCTCGTGCTCTTTTTCATCACGGCCTTCCCCTGTGGCTGTGTCCCTCACACCTAGGGCCATCTCCAGTCTTGCCCACCTGCTTCAAAAGGTTCTACCAAGGGCCTGTTTTCTTGGCTTCTTTCTTGCTGACAATTAGGAGAAGCTATGTTGGTTCCAGCCCACCTGAGAATGTGTCACTCACACTTTCTGGTTGTTCTGCTTGGCTGAAGGACAGTTCTGCTTGTCCTCTCACTATGACATGATAGACCTTCCCTGAGCCCACTTCTGTATTGACAAAGCCTGTGTCCTCCATGCTCTGAGTCCATACTGGAAGGTTATATCTCCTTCCTTCCCCTCTCCCTCCCCCATTGCATTGTGACCCCCCTGGCTGCCCATCAACTTGGGGGGGGGTAGAAGGACACTGCCCGAGACTAGAGTGTATTTTTGGCTCATTGTCTATGCCTTCAGGCACCCATAGCTCCTAGGAGGTGAAAAGGAGTCCTGGCCACAGGTCAGAGCATGGAAGGTGCTGGACACAGGCTTTGCCAATACAGAAGTGAGCTCTGGGAAGGTCTACTATGCCATAGTGAGGGGACAAGCACAACTGTCCTTCAGTCAAGCAGAACAAACAGAAAGAGAGGTGGCTAGCAGGATTAGTTCTTGAGGAGTTGGCACCAGAAATATCAGAGATCCTGAAAATGGGGAAACTGTGGAGTTGCTTAGCAACAAAGCCCCAGTAACCTATCTACCCATCCATACATCTGATTACTTATCATCTATCCACTACCCATGTAGCCATTTATTTATCTATCCCCTGCAACCATCTACTCATCCATCCCCTACACATATTTATTGAATGCCTTCTCTAAGCCAGGACTTAACCACCTGTATTGGAAATATGGTGTGAATAAAATGGAGGAAGAGCCAGGCCATGAGTAGATCCACAGATTGTAAACATATGGAGAAAATATGAGCGGGAGACCCAGCAGAGCTTCTGGAATGAGAGATTTTTCATTGAGACCTGAAAAATGGAGGAACTAGGGTGAGATGTGGGAGCCTCAGGGCCATCTCTTCTTACTCCTCTATAGTCCTTCATTCTACGAGGACCAGGTTGACCCAGGAGACTGAATCCAGTGTTAGAGCTTGCGGAATCCACAGTCTAGTCAGGATTTAGCACTCAGACAGTCTGAGCAGGACCAATCAGACTTTTCTGAATAGCTCTTGTCCCAATATATTCTTTCCTGTCCTAGACAATGAATGTACAATGTAGACACAAGACCTGGATTCATTAAAAAAAAAACTAAAATGAGATTAAGTTAGTCTAAAGATGAAATTCCCTTACAGAAGAGACTAGAGTAAAGGCAGTCACAGAGAAACAGAACTGTAACCCTGATCAAACTATATCTGAAGCCTATTTCTACTTTAATACTGGTGATCTGTTGTCTAAGCAAGTTGGCCTACAGTTTCCTGTTACTGGCAGTTCAGAGCATCCTGACTGATAAATCAGAAACAAACAGGAGATAGAGAGGTTCTCAGTAGAGGAGACAGACAGAGTAGGGGCCAGGCATTCTGGGACTCAGGCAGACAATCCTGACCAAGCCTGAGCAGCATATACACCGTGTTTGTCAAGCATACTATCTAATGGGGAGGGTGGGTGCAATGACTAATGGTGAGCTCTAAGCATAATCCAGGCAGGTCTAAACAATGGCTAGGTAGTATCACTTAGCACCTCCTGATTGGGTTCAGAATGTGATGGCCTCTGGATCAGCCAACTTCCCTCTCTGTGTAGGTGTGGAGGGTGTGGGGGGTGGGGGGTGTATTGTGGGTCACTGAATACTACTGGGTGGTCCAGTACACCCTTGACCCTGGAGGAGCCCTGCTGCCCAATGAGGCCCCTACAGTCTGCTCTCCCCGTCTGAACATCCTGCTGGTACAGACCCATGCTCAGCACAAATGCCCAACTTACAGGCTTTGGCTTGGCCACAGTGGGTACAGGCTCAGGCATTGTAATGGCACGGGGCTTTGGCACAGTCAGGTTGAATTCCTTGGGCTCTGTGACCTTGGCCTTGGTCTTCAAGGGAGGAATTTGATCGGTTGGCACTCCCTCCAGTTGGTTGATCAGCTCCTGGACCTCTGGCTGCCATCTTGAAGGCAAAAGTGGAGAAGGCGCTAGAGTTGCATCCTAAACAGGTCACTAAGAAGCTGGCCCCTAGGATCCGAACGACCCTTAGTGTTTGGCTGTCCTTCAGGGTGAGGCGATGGTGAGCAGGTGACTTTTCCTCACTAACTTGTGAGTCAGTTAAGACACACTTTTCAGTACATGCATCAAGGTTCCCTTTGCACAAATGAGGAAACTGAGGTCCACGGGATAGGGGAGCTGGGAGGCTGAGACGCCCCCACTTCAGGGATGTGAGGCTCTCTAAGGATGAGCAGGAACTAGCGTACGGGCGGTGCATATGGTACTGACAGAGGTAGCTGGGAACAGGGAAAAGAAGCTGGCAAAGGGAAAGGAATGCTCTGTAGCAGAACTGTTGGTGACAGGTGCAAGGAAGAGTGGGGGTGGGGCGAGGGCCACATTCCCCTAAGGGACATCCAACTGTCCTTGTGTTCAGCCTCAAGGGCCCATGGAGCAGGGATTTCAGATGGGTCTTGATAGGTGGCCCAGAGGTCTAGGAATCCCCGGTTCACTTTCCAGATCTTGAGTGGACCCAGGCTATCGTGAGCAGCCTGTTCAGAGTTTCCTCCTGTTAGGCTCCTCAAGGGGAGATGCATGGCTTGAGATGGTTTCAGACTCCCACCTGCCTCTGCCTCCAGAGTGCTGGGATTAAAGGCGCGCACCACCACCGCCCGGACTCAATCCTAGAACCAGGACTACACAGAGGTAGAGAGGCTGCCCCGAGGTCTAACAGCAAAGGGTTCTCATCAGATTACGCCTGGACTGGGCCTCTAGCTTCAGGGTAGGTGTGGGGAAGCAGCTGTAGGCCTGTGCTGAGGCTGGTCCCAGAGAGGGTTGTGGTAAGTGTGGAAATAGCACACAGCTGTCTCCTCATTTGGGGGAGTTTGTCCTAACTGCTAACAGTGGGGATCATTTGGGACAGGAGAGCTCTCCTGGCAAAGGAGTAGCTCTGAGGAACCCCACTATGGGGCCGTAGCTAGCACATAGACAGTGTACTTGGGTCCAGCCTATCTGCCCGTCCCCAGGAAGAAAGACATGAAGCTAACCCAGTCCTCTCTCTCAGAGGAGTCTAGGAGCTCCACCGTGCATCCCGCTGTCCCTGCCACCTGCTGTGGTAGGTAGATCCATTGCATCTCTGGCCTCTCACCCTGACCTGGGTCATGATCTGGCCTCTCACAGAGCTTCCATGAGCAGGAAGGGAATGAGGAGCCCTCCCCCCCCCCCAGCCCGAGACACCTGGAGTAGGCACCAGACAGTTTTCAGAGACCCAATATCCTGCCACAGCTGACCCACCTCATCAGAGGGTCGATCCAGTTCTCCTTCACATGGGATGTTTCATAGATGAGGCTCCACTCGTCCTTGATCCATGAGCACAAGTTCAAGGGGTTAAAGAAGAACCTGAGGAACTGAGGTAGAAAGTCCCTGATCACCTCGGCTGTGGCTCAGACACCACCCACTGATGCCCCAGCACTCCTCTTAAGGGCCAGAACAGGCTGTGACATTCAGGGGTCACACATACTGCAGGTGGACATTTATCCAGCTTCCAGGCCTGGAAGGCCCTTTGCTCCACTCTTGGGTAAGAGGCTACAGGGACACACAGAGGGCTGCCTGCCTCCTACCCTGCCTAAGTCCAGTGGGATGTCTAATGCTGGGAATGTAATAATGTCATTTTCTGTCCCTGCAACCTTGTCACTATAGCACTGCAGGGCTAGGGCTGGGAAAGCCCTGAGCTCTGGAAGGTGGGTTGTCATCTGACCATTCACAGTTGCTGTCTGACCTCAGCCCTGAGACTGAGGCAGTCTCCAAAGCCAATCAGAAGGGACAGTCAATGGCCCTGGGGCTACAGTTATGCCATCATCCTGTTTGCAGGATCCAGGGACCACATCAGAGCCCAGGAGAGCTCTGTAGTGACACAAGAAACACAGCTGGTACTGGGAAGCAGGAAATGTATTTGGGAGGTGACCCTGGAAGTACACGGCCAGTTGAGAGGACAACGGCGAATAAGGGTATGACCTCCCAGTGTGACTCCTGTCTTCATCAGTTTCATCCTCACCTATCTCTTGTGAGGATCAATTCCTTGTGGCCTGCAACCCCATTCCAAACAGAGGCCACCAACTAGAGCAGCATTTCTCAACCTGGGGGTCATGACTCCTTTGGACGTGGGGGTCGAGGGTCACCTAAGACCATCCTGCATATCAAATATTTACATTACAATCAAAAATAAAGGGTTGCAGCATTAGGAAGGTTGAGAACCATGGTTCCAGAGCTTTCCACAGTTCCCCGCTTGGCAGGCAGCCTGCCCACTTTCATCACCTACCTCTATGGCCTCTCATCTTCTCAGTCCTTACCCAGGGCCAGGGTCCTATCACCCACTTCCTAATCTCTCAGTTGTCAGTCTTGGCACCTGAAGGGGAAGCTGGCCTCTGGGGTTCTCACCTCCTTTGTGCTGGTCCAATCCCATTTGGGTACATCCTCGCATTCTTTCTATTCCCCTGTTCATCCCCACACCTTCACACCAGCATCTCAGCAGGGTCAAGGCCACCGTTCTCATTGGGATGTAGGGGCAGAGATCCTGCCAGAGTGGGGGAAGGGACTCCCTGTGCGTCTAAGAAAACCCTGACTTGGGGGGAGGGCTCACTAGTTACGATCATGTCCTGCTCTTACAAAAGACCGGAGTTCAGTTCCTAGAACCCATATTGGTGTCCTACAACTGCCTGTAACTCCCACTCCAGGGGCACCAAGGCTCTCTTCTGGACTCTGAGGGCACTGATATGTGCACATATCTACATTGTGACACATGCACACAATCAAAAACCAACAAAACATTGGTTGGTATTGTGGCATATATCTTTAATACCAGAAATTGGGAGGCAGAGACAGGAGGATCTCTGTGAATTTGAGGCCAGTCTGGTTTATATATTGAGTTCCAGACCAGTCAAGACAACAGAGTGAGACTCTACATAAAAAGTAGCCTTTGGCCATCTGGAAGGTTCTTATTACATGAGTGTGGGGTGACTTTCAGCTCTTCTGCCTGTGGTCTTGGAGGAATGGGCAGCGTCCCCAGTGGAGGCTGCCTTCCAAGCAACCTGGGCTGTGATACTTTCTGCCGTGTCACTCCTGACCACAGCAGCAGCAGCTAAGACAGGCCACCCTGGTGCCAACAGCTGGATCTTCTTCTTCACCTGGCTTCTGTCTAGGTCTCTGAGACAGGTAGAGGGACCCTTATGGGCCCAGAATCACCCAATGGGGCATGGAGTATGGAGTGGACAAGGGGAGGCCTTGTGTCAGTCACCAATCGACCTCTGCAGCTTTGCTCCCTGGAGTTTTCTTTTTCTTTGGAGTCCACACAGGGTAAGGGAATATTCCACATTTATTAATTTATTTATTGTTTTTTTAAAAACAGGGTTTCTCTGTAACTTTGGAGCCTTTCTGGAACTCACTCTGTAGACCAGGATGGCTTCAAACTCACAGAGATCCACTTGTCTCTGCCTCCCAAGTGCTGGGATTAAAGGCGTGCACCACCACCACCCAACAAGGGAATATTATAAGATGGTCTTTAGCCTCAGTCTTTTTCCCCTCTTTTTCCTTCTCTGTATCTTTTTTTCTCTCCTCTTTCTCTCTCTTTTAACTATGAGACAGGGACTCAGGCTGAGCCTCCTAACTCAGTCTCCCAAACTGTTGGGATTATAAGCCACAAGGCCTGCCTTCCATGTGGGTTTTCTGAGCTGTCGTCACAAGCCTCCAGAGCTCCCTAGGCTGGTCAGTGACCAGGAACTGGCCTGGGGTCACTGTTCATTTCCTGAGAGCAGTATGTGATCTACACCCCAAGCATCTGTTGAGTCAGCACTGCGGGACTCAGTGTAGGAGGCAAGGTGGATGTTTGCTCAATAGTCCTTACGGATTCCAGCACAAGGCAGCAAAGCCTGAGCCAAGTCCAGATCACGCCAAGTGCAGAACTGGCCAGAGCAGTCCCAAAGCATCACTGAGAAGATGCCATCAATTTTAAATTCCTTGTCATAAAAATGAAGCCTTTGCTTAAGATAATTCTAATTGCTTATTCATCATGGGGTATGTGCAGGTAGAAAAGCCGGTCCTTCATAAACCAACCAGACAGTCAGAGATAGACAACATTGTACTATACAGGGCTGTCAGATGGCATTAAGCAGAGAAAAGATGAACCTGCCAGTTTCTCTAGCTAGAGGACAAAAAGTGGGGTCGATCAGATGCACATCTGCCCCAGATTCTTGCCTTCCTGGTTGGTAACCTCAACCGCAGTACTGTGTTGGGGGCAGTGGCGCTCACCTTGCAAGTCTTGGGCACAGGCTGGGACTTGATGATGCTGCAGAAGAGCTGGAAGCCGAGCTCATCCAGCTGGAACATGGCCAGGTAGCATATTACTGGGGAGAGAGTTTGGTGTGAGGAGTGCCCAGCTGCCCTGCAGAGGGGCTCTCTGTGTGACCTTGGGAGAATTCTGCAGCTGCTGAGAGTCTTACAGGCCCCTTGTTCTGTCAGGGCACACAAGGACAGGCCCATATGGCAACTACCACTTCATGTACAGTGATTGTAGAACTAGCCACTAGGGGCTTTTGGCTTCCACACACACATTACACTGCATTTGGTTAATTCTCAGAAATGCCAGAATTTCTCTGGGCAAAAGTGATATCATCTGCAGTTTTGTCGATTTTGTGAGCTGAGTCATTCTGAGTCTTTGGGGATGGAAGCTTCTCTGATGAGGCTGTGTTTCTGTCTCTGAGCCAATGAGGGTCAGCCCAGTTTTGCATCTGGAACCAGCTACCTGTCTCAGCCTACCAGTGTGCACAGCCCTCAGCTCTCTACTCCTGGGCCAGCATCAAGGCTGACAGCAGGTTCTACGTCTCTCTACCCTATGGTAGCACCAGCCACTGCCCACAATAGTCACCATGTTCTGTGAATGTGGACAGTGGTCAGAGGTGGCTCTCATATTTAATCTTTCCCTGGATGATCCAGACGACCATATGCCTAGTCTCGCCACAGGTATCAGGGTTAAGGTCACAAACAGACCTCAAGAGCTACGTCATTTGGCCCAATCTGCCCTCAGGGGCATTCTCTTCCAGATAAGTGGCTGGGGGAGGGGCAAAGGCTGCACTCTGTTCTCAAGACCCAGGTTTCAGTTTCCCCATGAGACAATATATCTAGCCTGGGCCACATACTTATGGGTACATGAGAACCAAGTGAGAGAAAGCAGCAGAAGCATGAGGAGCCGCCTCCTGTGTCCAGAAGCTTGCCGCTTGTTGGCCTCTTTCAAGTCAACCTGTCAAGGTCTGTGGCTAGTTTCCTCTCTAGTCCCTGTCTGGAGTGGGCAGCAGGCCTGGGCCTCATGGACCTGTGGGTAGTGAATATACGCACCCTCAAAGAGGCTGTAGTCGGCCCATAGGCAGAGCCGACCATCCCGCTCATAGAAGGCATCCACCACGATGGTCAGTAACTTCTGGTATTCCAGGCAGCCAGACAGAATCTCCAAAACAAAGGCAAGCTTTTGGGGGTTCAAAGTCTGGAAAAGAAAGCCAGGAGAGAGCCCTCAAGGACCATGAGATCAAGGCCGAAGGTAGGGGATAGACACTCCTACATGGCCAGTTAATTCAGCTCTCCTAGAGCAGTGGGCAATGACCACAATGACACGACCCCACAATGGCAGGACCCCAAGGATGAATGAGGACAAAGTGGGTGCAAAGACAAAGACACAGAAGGACAAGCATTATGCAAATATTCTTCTATAAGAGGATAGGCGAATCCATAGAGATAGAAAGAATGGCCAGCAAATGACAAAGGAGGGTATGGGGAGCCAGGCAGCTGCTGTTTCATGGGGATAGAATTTCAGGTCAGAAGGTTAGAGGGCTATGGAGATGCATGGAAGTGATGGCTACACAGTCCTGTGAGTGTGCTTTGTGCCACTTGAAAACAGTTAAAATGGTCAAAATTTATGTCATGTGCATTTTACCACAAGGAATTAAAAGGAATTCATATAAAGGTTTTCAAATGAAGAAATAAAACATTATCCAAAAGAGTGCTGCATGATCAAGGGAAATCTGTGAGAGCTTCTCCGGGATAAAAAGCAGGATTGGAGCTCCTAGGCAGCAGTAAGAATTATGGTCCCTTAGCCAAGCACGGTGTTGCATGTCTTTTAATCAAGGCACTTGGAATAAAGGCAGGCAAAGTTCAAATCCATCTGGTCTACATGAGATCCAGGTATATTAGGGAGACCCTGTCCTGATTGGGGGGGGGGGGGGGGGGAGGGAGAGAGAGAGAGAGAGAGAGAGAGAGAGAGAGAGAGAGAGAGAGAGAGATACAGACAGATAGACAGACAAATAGACAGAGATACGGATTCTGAATTTCTGAATTCTGTCTCCTTTGGGGAGGGAGCTGGGAGCTGGTCAGGCAGGGTAGGGCAGGGCTGACCTTTCTCACACTTTTAAACAATTTGGTTTTGTGACCAGTGTCAAGACTTTCTACCACTGTGATTAAAACAAATCTGACAAAAACAGTTTACAGGGGGCTGGAGAGATGGCTCAGCAGTTAAGGGCACTGACTGCTCTTCCAGGGTGTTAATTTGGGAGCATAGCCTCCAGGCCCTGACTTGGGAGTTGCACTGCTCTGGAGTCCAAATCCCAGCATGCCATAGGGTATTTAAGTGAGCTCCTAGAGGAGAAATGTGGTTTTCGGGTCTGCATGGGCTCCCTGCTGTCCTGTCTCCCCGCCATGTGCTGGGCCACCTGAGAGCATCTTACTTAATAAAACGATGGGCATTTAGATTTGGTTTGATTCGACCTAATTGGATTTTTTTTACACCAGCAGAGCTGCTCTTTCTCTTATCACAGGGAACCTGGGTTCAAATCCCAGCACCCACATGCAGCTCACAACTGTTTGTAACTCCAGTAACTGACACTCTCACACAGACACACCTGCAGGCAAAACACCAATGTACATAAAAGTAAATAAACTAAATAACAAACAGTTTCTAGGTAGAAAAGATTAGTTTGGCTCATGGTTTCAGAGGTGGTAGTCCACAGGTAGCTGGCTCCAGAGTAGAGGGAAGCTGATCATCATCTCATGGTGGCAGGACGCAGAGAAGGCTGGAGGCGGGGATATATCCTCCAAGGCACCCTTTCAGTGACCTGTTTCCTCAGGTTCCCACCAGCTCTGAATAATGCTATCAATGAAGCTGTCCACTGACAAAACCAGAGCCCTCAGGATCCAACCACTTCCCTACCTCTGAACACTGCACTGGAGCAAGACCTCCAACACAGGAGCCTTTGGGGGACAATTCAGACCCAAATGATAATATGACCTGTGTGTGACACATGCTAATTATTTTATAAAGTAATTAATTTTTTTAAATTAAGGTTTGAAAAGTTATTAAGTTGCTTTGGAGAAGGAAAATGAGTATTATCTGCTTGAACCAGCACAGTGCTGAGAAACTTGGTGAGACACTTGCTGCTGAGCCTTTCTGGAAAAGCAATTTGGAAAACAGGTTTCAAGAGCTTTATTTTTGTGACCCTTTAACAGAGTAAGTGTGCTTCAGGGAACTTAAGGAGGCCTCCCAGAACACAGAAATTGTTCACATGCCCTCACAGGGGAAGAGGTCTAAGCAGCACTGAACAGGAACAAGGGTCCATCAGCAGGCAACCAACAGGTCAAGCATCATTGTTGCATCCTTCATACCAGTACGATGCAGCCATTAAAATGATGCCATGCTAAGATTTACACGGGGATGACAAAAGAGCGCCACCCACAGCAGAACCACCGGCTACGACTTTGGTGGCCGCAGAATGTATCTGCCACTCCTCTCTGCTCCTCTACACTCACACTTCTCTAATAACTTCAGAATTCGTGAGTTTTCCCGCCGCTGGCTACCCCTTTTAACAGATCCTGCCTCTGTCAAAGTACTTTCCAGAAAGGCTGCATCAAAAAGCCTTACAGCAGCCGGGCAGTGGTGGTGCACACCTTTAATCCCAGCACTCAGGAGGCAGAGGCAGGCGGATCTCTGAGTTTGGGGACAGCCTGGTCTACAGAGTGAGTTCCATGACAGAGAAACCTTGTCTCAAAAATAACAACAAAAACAAAACCAACAATAAAAACAAAAAACCCTCTGAGTTTCCATGGCACCCATTTAAGGAAAAGTATCTCTTTTACTAATTTTTAGCAGTGCTAGAGATTAGAAATGCGCTCTAGCTGAGACACACACCTCTACCGATAACACTGGTATCTCAATGGTTTTAGTTTTCAAATTACACGTAAAAATTATTTTGTGTGCACGTGCATGCGTATGTGCACTCCTGGGTGTAGGCATACATGGCTTGGCATACATGTGGAGGTCAGAAGACAATTTAGGAACTGATTCTCTTCTTCCAGCATGCATGTCCTTCATGTCAACCTCAGGTCATTGGGTTTGACACTATGAGCACCTTCACTCACCAAGCCATCTTGCTAGCCCAGCCCTATTTTAAGGGTTGTTTTCTCTCCTCCTTCCAAGACAGAGTTTCTCTGTGTTACCCTGGATGTCTTGGAATCACTATGTAGACAAAGCTGTCCTTGACTTTACAGAGATCCATCTGCCTGCTTCAGCCTCCCAAGTGCTGGGATTAAAGGTGTGTGTCACCACCATCTGACTCATTTTTTTTTTTCCGAGACTGGGTTTCTCTGTAGCTATGGAGCCTGTCCTATAACTAACGCTTATAGACCAGGCTGGCCTCAAACTCACAGAGATCAGCCTGCCTCTGCCTCCTGAGTGTTGGGATTAAAGATGTGCGCCACCATCACCCAGCTAATTTATTTTTAATGTTAGAAGAATAACAGGGTAATAGAAGAGTCTGCAGACCCAGGACACATCCCAAGTCATGACATAATTTCCCTGTGAGTGTCATTTCTGGTACTGCCCTTGCTTCCCAGGACTACAAGAAGCCTGAAAAGGCATTCTTGAGCCTGCTTGCTAATACAACAGAGTGTTCAAAGGGACACTACCTTACCTTTGCTTCCCTGATACCTACAGCACTAAGATGTGCCTGTTATGTGTGGCGGCAGCAATGCCAGGAGAGGTTCCCTGCAGGGACAGCCCTGGAGGAACTGGGCTGGCCCCTGCCCCTCCACCCTTCCCCAGACTCTCAGCACAAGGTTCTAGCTGGAGTCCCAGCCTGTTTCCCAGGTTCCTTTTGGAACACATCTGGCTACAATATTTCCACTGGCCACTATTGTTCTCAGCTCTGCTGCTACTCTTCCTGACATCTCAACTTTTCAGTAAGCGAACACCTTGGGCTTGTTCCTCCATGATTTACAAGTACTCCCAGGTGACCTGGTCCAACTGCAGGCTGAGAATATGCTGGCCCTGAAATGTCCCCATCACCAGTCTGTACCTCTCCCTGCACTCCAGAACCCTCTACCTGGCTGTCTGCTTGGCCTCCTCACTTGGAGTCAAGTGTATGTCCACTAAGGGCTCTGCCGTTAGCCTCCTGAGATTGACCCATGTTCCCAGTGCTCAGGCTTTGGCCTGATATCCCAAGTGCCCTTTCTGTTTCTCTTCTTGCCCTCCTTGATCTATCTGCCTTCGGTCCAGATATCTAGAGGCGTTACAGTTCTGTTTCCCAGCTGATTCCAAATCCAGGAAGGTTGATGGTGAAGGCTAACCATCATACCCCCTCTTCAAAGTTTCTCACAGTTCCTGGAGTCCAAGAGAATGGTGCCAGCTCCTGCATGGCTTCCAGTAAGGGCTTTGTGCTGCTCCATATACGGCAGAGAAGAGGAGGGCACCAGGTATGTACAGAAATTAAACACAAGAGCTAGCCTTGCTTCATAACAACATACTCTCTTGCTAAGGCCAGGACAAGAACTCACTTGGGGAGACACATTCAGTCTTGAAGGCTTCACCCCCAAGGACTGAATCATCTCTCCCAATGTCATCTTCAAACACTGTGGTCCTGAGGAATTCAGCTTCAGCATGAGATTTGATGGGGAAATCACCTTCACACTATAGCGAAACTTTTATATTAGTACGTGCAATGGATTCTCACTTATATGTACTTTTTACATAATTTTTACTTATTATTTACTAGATGCAAACCAAGCTTCCTGGAAAGTCCCTAGAGAGAGAACCAAATGCTACTCTCTGCTTCAGTCCTGGGACTGGCATTGAGGGAGACTTTTGCTGAAAACGGTTTTGAGCCATGGAAAACACTGGATATTTTAATAAATATTAATGTGGGACACATTTCCTGTGTGACATTCTGTATAACTTCCTTCCTTCCTTCCTTCCTTCCTTCCTTCCTTCCTTCCTTCCTTCCTTCCTCCCTCCTTCCCTCCCTCCCTCCCTCCCTCCCTCCCTCCGTCCCTTCCTTCCTTTCCTTTTTGATTTTTCGAAACAGGGTTTCTCTGTGTAGTCTTGGCCGTCCTGGAACTCACTCTGTAGACCAGGTTGATTTTGAACTCGTAGAGATCTGTCTGCTTCTGCCTTCCAAGTGCTGGAATTAAAGGCGTGCTCCACCACCACCCAGCTATTTTTTTTTTAATTTTTATTTTATGTGTAAGTGTGTTTTGCTTGTGTGTATGTCTGTAGTACACCATGCACACGCAAGCACTGCCTATGGAGGCCAGAAAAAGGCATCAGATGCCCTGGAACTGAAGTTATAGATGGTTGTAACCTGCCCTGTGGTGCTGAGAACTGAATTTGGGTCCTCTGGAAGAGCAGCCAGTGCTCTTAACCACTGAGCCATCTCTCCAGTCCTCTCTCACCTAAACTCTTGTACAAGCTCCATTAGCTTCTTTCTTCCTCTTCTGGCTGCTTGCCCCAGAGCTATCCAGCTGCCTATGCTTTTCCTGTTAGTCCTGCCCTGCAGGATCTTTTTATGCTCATTCCCTCTTGTCTACAGTCTGGGCTCTGCTCTGACCTTTCCCTGCTTACAGCCAACCTCCCCATGGGCCAGCTATATAAGCTGAATAGCCAGGTCTGTATAGCACACAGGCCTTGTTGGACTTCCTGCCTACCACTCTCAGTCATTAGCAAGAGCCTTGTGCTCCTGGGGTCTCATCTTGGTAGGTCCCTCTGCCCCGGAAGCCCTATCCCACTTCCAGGGATCTGTTACTCCTCAAAGTCAGAGTTTTCCTCACTGCTTGGCTACCTAGCGTGCCTACGAAGCCCATGTTGCCCTCTCCTTTGCCCCTAGTCCCAGGTGGATTCCCCGAGTACTTAAGCATAGCCTGTTCTTGCCAGGCAAGAGGCTTCTGAGCACAGGGAGAGTCAAGGTGGTACCCAGGGACTGACTCCACCTGAGTCCACCTACAAAACTCGGCCCTAGATCAATGCATCAGTGATTTTATGCTTACTCCAAAGGGTTGGTAACTAATTAGGAGTCGAGACAGAAGCCACAGGCTAGGCCGCCAGAGGTGCCAGGGGACTTCACACTTGAGTGGATGGGATCCCTTTACTCCTGCACTCTCCCCAAGGCCCAGCCAAGTTGGCCCAGGCTACTGAAGCTGGATCCACACTCTGCACAGCCAACTATAACCTAGTTTCATCTTCTCAGACAGCGGCTCCAAATAAGGATATGTCCACACTAAGAAGAGCCTAGGGCACCACACACTTAGGCCATCTGCCCACCACATGCTCTGCCCTGAAGCCTTCTGTCAGCCTTTGCCTAGTGGTCTAGGGATTGTGCAGCTTTCTGGCAGGTGGCATCTCCAGCCTTGACCTGGCGGTCAGTATATTCCAGTGAGTTCTGGCAGCTGGAGATAAAAGTATGTTGTTAAACTGGGTCAGTGCCCAGGCCCCCATCCACCTTGGCTTCAGAGGGACTTTGGCAGAACCTGAAAGGACCAACATCTGAAGCGGGAGTTGCGTCTCCGCTTGAGATGGAGCTCAGCTTCCTGGGTATGTCAGCTCCATCCACTGTTGCCAACTTGCTGGGTTGCATCAGAGTTCTAGGCTTCTCATGGAAAAGGCACACAGATGGTCACGACTTTGTGATTTTCCAAGTGACAACTAGGACTCATTTACAATTAATCTATTTGTTGTTAATGGAAAAATTGTCTCAAACCAATTATGAGAACTAAAACTCAGTTCTCTGTGGTCACCAAAGAATAATGACAATGACTTCCCTCTGCCTTGCTTGAAAGAAAGGGCCCTTCTTTTATCAAGGCCCTGAATGGCTTCGCAGCCCAGGGAGTACGCTGGGTGTTCCAAGTGGGTGGCGATAGCGGGAGTGGCAAGGACAGTGGGAGGAACAAATGGACTGTTCAAAAAGCACCAGGAAGGCAGTATGGCCGGAGGAGGGGATGTGAGGATGGGCGGGAGAATGAGGAGGGCACAGTGGAGCTGAGGGGCTCTGCAGGAAGGATAACTACTGTGTCACATCTGTGGGGAGATCAGGAAAGAGGGGCGAGAGGGAGCTTCGGCAGTGAATAGGACGATGGCTAGACCAGGGCTGAGGCAGGGGTGGGGGCAGGTGTAGGCCTCACCTGGGCCAGGCAGGGCTTGATGACTAAGCTCTTAGTGGATACTCACGGGAACCTAGAGGACATATATCCTTAGACGGTGTTACTTAGATATTTGTGCTCTTTACCGTTGAATGCGAGAGTCTAAGGTTGGGGAAAGGGGTCTGTGCTGGAGCAATAAGCAGGTGGGGTGACTTCTGAGTACCCTGACAAAGAGAAGTCAGAGCCTCCGGGGGTGGGGAAGGGGACTCAGAGCAGTGTCCAGAGATCCAATCAGAATGTTGCAGTGCTGGTGTGTGGATGACAGTGGGGCAGAGTCTGGAGCTGCCAATAGAGAGGGTGGCAAGTCTGCTGGGGGAGGGGTGTGCTTTGGAGAGTTAACCATCCAAAACTGACTTGGAAGTACAGCTGCCATTGTGACAGGCTCAAGTTGGACATTGCAGTGATACGCTATCCCTGTCTGCCTCTCTCTTACCTTCTGCAGGGGGATACACTGCTGTTTCTATCCTGGATGTCTCTGCTTCCAGAACCTTGACAGCAACGTTCTATAAAATTTCCCTAGTTTCAAGCATGTTGTAGCAATGCTCAAACATTGAACTGGGGTCTAAGGGAGGTGGACAAGCACCAGGTGGAGGCACTTAGGGTCCAAGGCAGTTAGTTAGCTCTTGGAGAAGGCCCAGACTCTCTCCCGGAGTCCTCATCAGCTGAGCACAATCCACCAAGAACTGTGTCCATAAGCAAGTCCCTACTTCCCCCACTGTTGCTGTCCACAGGATCACAGCTTTCCCTGTGTGGGGACTGGGGCTGCTTCTCCTAATGCACCATGGGAGTTTTGTAGCTCTGGGTAGAGCCAGGACCGATGTGCATTCTGAATGCGGGGAGCCCTCTCATGGCAAAGGGGTGCCTCCACAAGGACCACCAGTCTTCTGATGGAGTGCCTAGTCTCATACTTCTCCCCACAGGAAGGAATGGATCTCATGCTGTTTGCTGGAAATGTCAGGTGACACATGTCATTGATGTGGTCTCCCAAGAAACCCCAGTGGCTACCCTGACCCTACCTGCTGTAAGGAGGCAGCTGCCGTCTCCAGGAACTGTTCGGGATTGTCCTTCTCAGGCTTAAATTTGTCAAGTTGCTCTATTACAATCTTGATGCATTTTTCATAGTAGGTCATCTTTTAGGCAGAGGCCTGAAACAAACCCACACAGATCACATCACCCACGACCTCTGAGTGTTGGTGTTTGGGTGTTGGCTGAAGTGGTTTGCAGGACCCTTACCCACCCCAGAAGGAAGTCCCTAAGGGTTCTGGGTTTGAACCGTGAGAATTTCAGAGGTAGGGTTTGGGCTCGGGTGAGCTCAAACACACTACTTGGTTAGTTTTTCTCAGGTCCCGGCCACCCAAGTGATCTGTTTGGTCGTGGCGAGCCCACTTCAGGTCGCCTCTTAGCTCCAGCCTCTGCCCTCTCTGCCCTACACCCAGAGTTCCATGGCATCCACCAAAGCCCAACAGCCATGCTGTGGGTGGAGTGACCCCCAGGAGGGGCTCAGGTCAGAAAGCAGGCCTCTGAAAATCCCTCAGTCCAGCTGGGAGGGGTGGCTAGGTTTCAGCAGGCTCTTCCCAGAGCAGGTGAAGAAGACAGAAGAAAGCGGAAGGCTGTGGAGTTCCCAGGAGCTGTGCCATGTGAATAGCAGGACCCATGCTCACAATACAATAAATGAAATAACAAGAAACATTCAAGTAAAATAAAAAGGACATAAACTGGAGAAGAAGGGCTGAGCACTAGCATGCATCCCCCTTCGTGTTTACTGACTGTGGATCTGACATGACCGGATGCTCCAAGCTCCTGCTGCATCGACTTCCCCACCATGAAGGGCTATATGTTGGACTGGAAGATAAACAAACCTTTTCTCCCTGAAGTTGCTTTTGTTAGTAATTCAATTTCTTTCTTTCTTTCTTTCTTTCTTTCTTTCTTTCTTTCTTTCTTTCTTTCTTTTCTTTCCTTCCTTCCTTCCTTCCTTCCTTCCTTCCTTCCTTCCTTCCTTCCTTCCTTCCTTCCTTCCTTCTTTTTCAAGATAGGGTTTCTCTGTGTAGTCCTGGCTTTCTGAAACTCACTCAGTACACCAGGTTGGCCTTAAACTCACAGAGATCCCCCTGCCTTTGCCTCTGAGTGCTGGGACTAAAGGGCTGCACCATCACGCCCAGCTGCTTTTGTTAGTATTTCATCATAATAACAGGAAACGAAACCAAGGTCCTCAGTGTAATGGCCAGTTCCGGCTAGTCATGCCAGGCCCAGAGGCTGATTTTTGAAAATTAGGAAGCTTTTCTAAGTGGTCAAAATGTCATAAATGAGAATTTAAGAAAGACAAAAGGGGAAGGAAGTAGGGACATGCTCAGAATTGAAAGATGTAGCTTTCCAGAAGGGTGAGGCCTCTGAGGGTTCTGCAGAAGAAGAACTCATATAATCTGAGTAGGGTACCCCGAAAGTTTCCAGTAGAGATCAGGATTGCCAAGCAGCCTCATGCCTTAGCACTCCAAAATCCAGAAGGTCACCTGTCAAAGACCCTGCTTGACCTCTGAACAAATCTAGAGGGGAACAGGCATGGATCTGGGAGGCTGAGGTTGAACCCAAGGGAGTGTGGTTGTAGAGGAGATGCAGATGGCTTTAGGGTGGCAGCAGAGGAAGAAAGCAGGGTTCCCCTGCTGTCTTTGGGGGAACCCCTCCGTGGTGCTGCCTGGGAAGCTTCACTGAGGAGTTAGGGAGAAAGGCTGGAAAGACTTTCACTGAGGGTCAGAGTCCCCATGCACCCTGACTGCATTCTGAGCCAGTTCTACCACAGCTGGGGCCTGACAGGGCTCCCAACACAAAGGGAGAACCAGTCTCTCTGAGAATGACCTCACAGAGTCTGCAAACAGCTTTGAAGCCCTGGACCACGAACAGGCACTAGGGACACAATAAGGAGGCTCCATGGGCACTAGGGGAGGCATAGCTAGGACTCTATCCTTGCTCAGCCATGATGACAGGCACCAGGACAACCTTTTCTCATGCTTAGAAACCCACAGGTCCATTTCATGGTAGATTCCTCATGGGCCAATGGGGTCTTGATCAATGGGGCAGGAGGAGACAGTAGCCTTCTGTCTTGGACAATGACAGATTATTCAATTCATCGCACACAGATCCACACCTGTCAAGATGCAGCAGGTATGATGTTGGGTATGGTGAGAGGTTTGGGGCTGACCTGCTTCCTCTGAAGCCTGCCTCCCTGGAGATTGTCCATTAAAGCCATCCTACCCTATAAGGAGCATCTACTGTTGGAGGTCTGGAAGGCCCTGAGGGCTCCTATGGTCCTCTCCCTCTCTTTGGTCACTCAAGTTATTTCTAGTGAGCTCTCTGGTGAGAGACTTGACTACATGCTAAATGAGCAATAGATGGGCTTCATGCCCAGTGGCCATTTTACCCTGTCTGAATATGGCTTCCTCTCTCTGGGAAGGACAGAACAAGCCAGACACTTAGCTCTGCCTACATGGGTAGATTTAGGCACATTTCTGGACATTACTTCATGGAATTGGAGACCCGTGGCTTCCCCTCTGGCTTTGTTGGGGGTGCTCTGTGTTAAGTGAGCCTGGGACCTGGTGTTATTCTGGCCTGGAACTAGAGCCCCCTTTGTGAGACCACATCTGCTTGGCAGTGCCCTGGAGGTCTGTACCTGTCCTGTCCTGTCCTCTTGACTGGTTAGTCCAGTAAGCTGTGATGTCATTGGTCATGCATGACCTTTGCCCTCCTTCTCTGGAACAGCTCTTGGGGGCCCTTTGTTCCACTTTGGATCTCTCCTAAGTGGAAAACAATCTCAGACACTCCAGGAATCTTGGCTAAAGGCAGCTCTGTGGGTGTGGGGAGGTCCTTTTTTCTCGTGTGTGTGTGTGTGTGTGTGTGTGTGTGTGTGTGTGTGTCTGTCCATCGAACTCCTAGTTATCAGTGTCTTGGTGACAAACAGCGGCACTGTCAGGTAGCTCTGGAAAGATACCCGTCTCTACAGGTTTCAGTATGTGCTCCAGAGAAACATAGTTTTTCTCAGTCAAGGCAACTAGTGGACAAAAGACATGTGTTAGGTTCACAGCAAGTGCTGGCCCTCACTACCCATGCCACAGAAGTCATACTGGCGGTGGTGGGGTGCGGCTGCAGACTCCTCCAGTGTCAGATACTGTGTTCATGGAATCCTTCTCTGGCCTCACGTCTGAGAAAGAGCATGTGTCTAGGTGAAGCCTTAAATCCATTCACTTGCTCTCCCAGCCTGAGCCGTCCCAATGCACCAAATGTGAGCTCCTGAGAGGGTTGGGTGGGGTGGGAATGCAGTGGGCCCTAGGCCTTTGACCCTTGCTGCTGTGGGCAGAATGGAGAGATGAGGTCTCAGGAGTCTATTCCCAGGTTCTCAGTTGTTGTGGGACCCAGAGGGGCCTCAGCATGTCACTAGCCCTTAACAGTTCAAAGTCACAGCCTCTGACCCCTCTTCCTTTACTGGGGTCTTTGCATATGGCTCCTTTTTCTTCCCATAAGTTAGGTGATCTCTTTACATTTAGCTACATGATGACCCACCAAAGCATGCCTTCTTTGCCCGAGATTCCTTTCTGGAAACCTCCTCTGATAACAACTAAACAGTCATTAAGCCAGGGTTGGTATGGTAAGCAGGGCCCTGCTCTCACCCGAACCTTGCCTAGGCCGAGAGTGATCTGTGAATGATGAAGGCAAAAATATAAAAAGGCGTAAGTACCCTAAAGCAGCCCCTCATCTAATCTGGAAGATGTAGGTGGCCAAGACAAAACCAACCAAAAGGGCACACTGACTGAACTGAGGGCCTCCACCATGTGGGCTTCTGTCACTGAGCTCCATCCAGAGAGATGCAGTAGGGGATCAGGAAGCCCTCATCGACTTTTTTAAAAACACTATTTTTTTTTATTCTTTCAGTTTCACACATGGAGACAATGTGTTTTGACCATATCCATCCCCACATGATGACTTTGCTCAATACACTTCAGTTTTATTGTCTCATTTAATTGGGGGCTAGATACAGTGATAATAATTTTGTAAAGAAATAAGAACAAAACCCATGTCGAGGAGTTTGGAGTGGGGAATCTGCTTCTCTAACCCCAGAGAACTTTCTTTTTGGGTTCGAGGCCTGGCCTTCGAAGCCTCCCTTGATCCCTGGTGAAGATGTGAAGTAGAACAGAGCACACAGAGCACACACACACACACACACACACACACACACACACACCCCAGGACTCAGCAGAGAGTTTATAAAGATATGCTGTTGAGTGGTAGGGGTGGGACTCAGCCGGATAGCGCAGCCTAAAACATACCATGCCTTGGAGTCTACCTTCAGCACTGAGGAAAACAAACGCAAACCAAATTGCCTGGAAACAATGTCGAAGAGTGAGCGTCTTTCTTTCATGTGTTCAAGGTGCCGTCCACGATGGCAGGGGAGTCAGTGCAGCAGCAGCTTGACAAACAGCCATGTTGCTTTCACAACTAGGAAAACAGAGGGCTGGATGCCTCCCAGTGCTCCGCTCAACTTCTCCGTTTTATTCAGTCCAGCATCCCCTGCCCATGGCATGGTCCTGCCCACAGTTAAGATGGGTGAGTCTTTCCACATGTGTTAAGGTTATCAAGATTATGCACCCATCTACCTACCCACCAGACTGGAATGTCCAGAGGTCTCTTAGGTGGTGTAGATCCTGTCAACACCAGTCATTATTAGATACTCTGATTTTCTTTTTTTTTTTTTTTTGGCAAGTTTCCAATCTAGAGGGCTGAACTTATGTGGATGGGCTGTCCAGTCGTGCCAGGGAGAAAGGACTGCTTCCTGCTCCCCTACTGTGGAGCCTATATCTCTGCAGAAAGTGTGGGTCAAACGCCCTTGACGGACCTGAGTCAAGGAGGACCAAAGGAATCAGTCCAAACACTTCCAAATCCAGAGTGGACCTTGATAGAAGGACACAGAAGGAATGAGTGAAAGAACCAAACTGAAGGTGGGAAGGAGCTCTTGAGAGCCTAGCCTATCTCTAACTATCCAGCCTGAGCCATCTGGGGCAGGGGTGCCTTGCAGGGACCTGTACACCCACCTGTGACAAAGAGCAGGTGCACTGTGAGCTCAGAGAGAAAGGATTCGTGGATCCTGAATCCCCTCTGAAATCACCTAAAACGTAGGCAAAACAATCATGGTTTGGGTAGGAAACGGGCATAGCCTCAGGCAGCTCTGAGCACCTCAGCTTTACTGATTTCTGACTCAATTTTAGTTTTGTTTCTTCTTGTTTATCTTTGTGTTGGAGAAGGTGGTCTTGATGTGTGGCAGAGGCCGGCCTCACGCTCTCCACCCTCCTCTCTCTGCTTCCTCAGTGCTGGGATAACCTGCCCACAGAGCCACACCTAGAGCCCGTGCCATTTTAAAAGTCTGCTTACTCTGAGTGCTACGGGCAGAACCCGGCGCCTCTCCTGCATTAGGTGGTTAGGTGGCTGCTGAATCGCATGCTGAGTGCCTCAGCCTTTAGCTTATAGGTGAGAACTGAAATTTGGTTCCTAAGAGGATATATATAATCTCCTTCTCTCATCAGGACTCAGGCCTGTCACTTGAAGTGACCTGGAAGGCAGGCTGAAGCAGAGTGAACTAAAGCAAGTGAGGAAGGTTCATTTCTGTCAGATAGAAATGAGTTCAACAGCCTCAGCCATGAGATCCCAAATTCATGTTACTGAAAATACGCTCCTGTCCCGTGACTAAAGCCACTCTGTTAAGTGTGGCTACCAAGCCATTCTCCTTGGCTTTCTCTTTCCTCCCGACTCTTCCTCAGACCTACTGCTGCCTGACTGGACGGTGACATTTTCCAGACTCCCTGGAAGCTGGCTATGGCCATGCGTACAAGTTCTTCCATCTCTGAGAAGTCCTAGAGGATAAACTTTGGGAGTGTTGGACAGAAGTGGAGAGCCATTCCTTTCTTATCTTTTCCAGCAGGTTTGTGGGCTCAGGAGGTGATGGCAAAAGCCAGTGCAGCCATCCTCAATCCTGAGGAAAGAGGTGAAGGCTGGTAGCCAGAAAAACTGGTTCCAGCTGTACCTCCAGGGTTACCTCTTCACACACGTCTTGTATGGACACAGAAATAATCTATGATGCTGGAATCAGTTGTTGCTTGTAGTTAAGCCTTATCCTGATATATCTACCTCCCTGGGGTCAGCCTTTATCCTGACCATAACTTCCAACCACGAAGCACAGAAACTAGACAGGAACAGCTCCATGCTTTGGAGTTGGCTAATGATGCACAGACCTCATATAACTTACTAATCCACTATTACAACTTATTATCTGTGTGTTTGCTCAAAGTTTTCACTTGGAGAAGATTGTGGTTTTGGGAGAAGCATCATTTTTTTTAAAATTGTGTTTATTTTTATGTGTGTATATAAATAGGCGCACACACAAGCGTGTGCATTTGTACGTGGAGGCCAGAGGACAACCTTCAGCGTCACTCTTCAGGAACTACCCACCTCGTATTTGAGACAGAGTCTCCCGCTGGCTTGGAACTCACCACCTAGGTTAGATTGTCTAACTAAGGAGCCCCAGGGATCCACCTTCTCTGCCTCTGAAGTGCTGGAATGACAAATGTTTGTTACCATACCTGGCCGTTTTTAAAAGATTTATTTATCTTATGTATATGTGTGTTTGCCTGCATGTATGTATGTACACCAGAAGCATGCAGTGTCCATGAAGGTCAGAAGAGGGGTTTGATTCCTTGGAACTGGAGTTACAGGCAGTTGTGAGTAGTCAGGTAGGTCCTGGGAACTGAACCTGGATCCTTGGCAAGAGCACCCGGTGCTTTTAACCACAGAGCCATATTGCCCCATGACTGGCTTTTGTGTGTGTGTGTGTGTTCTGGTAGACTTGTTAATAAGGCAATAAAGCAAACTCTTTATTAATTGAGCTATCTCTGCAGCCCCAGAAGCAGCTTTTATGATGGGAGAGCATACAATTGTGGACATGTTGACTTTAAGGTGGTCTGTTAGTTGTACAAATAGTGAAGAACAGGCAAACAGGTCTGAATCCCAGCATTTAAGATAGAGGGGGAAAAAACCTGTTTACAAAACAGTGTGGTTGCCCTGAATCACCCAGGAATGGGCAGAAGAGCAGCTTAAAGGAATAAATAAGTGGTGGGCCACAAAGCCGGGCAGGTCCAGGGCTGAGGGAAGATGCAGGAGCTGCTGGGGCAGAAAGAGGGTGCATACGCTGTACCACACAAGAGGCAGTCAGTTGGGTCACCTATTGCTAATAGTAAGAGAGAGATAAGAGCTGAGACCCATCATTGGATTTAGCAGCTCCGAAATCAAGGAAGACTTTGGTCAAGTGCATCAGAGGAGTGGCTGGGAATGTGTTCAAGAAAGAATGGGTGGAAAGGAATTGGAGCTAGGAGACACCTCCATAGGGGTTTGCTTTTTAGGGCAGAAGGGAGGGGGAAAATCAATTAGAAACACGAGGGGAACATCTCTCCCGGGGCTGGAGGGCTGAACTCCCTTTGAATTTAATGAAATAGAGGTCAGAGAGTCCGGGGAGGAACAGGAATCCTGTGCTGGGTCGGAGGTAATCCCTGTCATTGTCTCATTTCAGACCTATGGGAGAGGTGGCTCTGGTTGCGGGTGAGGGGAAAGAAAAACTTGTTGGGGGCAGATGCACCTGGGGGCTCTTGGGATCTACTGCCTATGGCAAACGCTCCTTGTCTGTGCATGGGAGCTTTAGGTGGGATCACACGTTCTCAGTTGAATTCTTGGCATGTGATAAATTCTCAGATTTTTGACTACGTTTGTGTTTGTGTGTTTACAGATCCCAATTATGGCACTGCTAGAAAGGTAATGCATCACGGAAAAATTATCTTTTTAAAAAAGGTACCATTTGTTGTGGCGATTAAAAACGAAGTGGTGGAAACACCCTACCTTTAATCAGGGAGGTGGGAAGAAGAACGCAAAAGTAGTCTGCTAAGACCAGAAAATAGTAAGCAAAAATTTGAGAACTGGAGTTAGTGAGGATGGGCTGCACTTGGATTTCTATGAAGGCCCCTCACCCTCACTTGCCTGCCTACCTGCGGGACGCCAGGCTTCCACAGGCTTCCGTTTGCCCCCGTGTCGTCTCTCCAGGCGCCGCGAGCCAGAGCCCTCACCGGCCAGCGCCCGCACCCGCAGCTCGCCTGGGCGTCGTTTAGGCGCCGTCACCTAGCAACGCCAGGCAGGCTCTGCTCGCGGTGGGCGCCGGGACCTGTAGTTCGGAGCCGCCTTCCCTGGGTCCGCGTCCCGGGCGGGGTGCGGAGTGGCGCTGGGCGCGGATTGGTGGCCTCACTAGGCGCGCCCCACCCGCCACTCGCGGCGGGCCGGGGGCTTGTGGCGCCGTCGGCGCATGTGCGGCCGTGACCGGCGGAGGTGCGGGGTGTCAGCAATCCGCGAGGCGCCGCGCGCCCAGCCCGCGCCTTTCCGCGCGCCCGCCCGCCCGCGGGTTTGGGTCGGTTGCGCGCCGCTAGTTGAGCATCCTTCCGGCCGCGCACCTGCCCCGCGCACCTGCCGCCAGCTGCTCGGCGCTCGGCTAGGCTCTCAGGATCAAGCGCTTGCTCTAGCCAGTCCCGGCCCTGCCTGCGTGTCCTCCCCGTGCCGCAGCCGGGCCCGGGCTCAGCGCTGCGGAGGGCGAGTGCAGTACGGAGCGCGGCCCGGGCCGGCGCGGCGATGATGAACAGGTTCCGAAAGTGGCTGTACAAACCCAAGGTGAGTGGTTTCAGTTGCGGACCACGTCCTCCGCGTCGCGCTTTTCCCGGTCCAGTTCCCTTATCCTGCAGGTCCCTCCTTGGTGAGACAAACCTCGTTTCCCTGGCCCTGTGCAAGTCCCCCTTTCTGGTTTCTGCGATGCCCCTTTCCCGGATTCTGCGACTTGGACAGACCGTGTACCTGGCGCGCACTGACTGTTCTTTGGTAAACCCAGTACTAGACCGGGGTTCCTTTCCGGCTTGGGTGTATTATCATGTACCCTCTTTCTCGTCTCGGCCCCAGCTCGCACTCATTAGTCCCAGCCTGCGTGCTCAGAACCCCTACTTCTCTTGGTTCCCTCTTGCGGCACCGCAGATGCCCCTTCTTTTTTTCGCACCACAATTATTCTGGCCTAGGATAGTGGGCCTCCCTCCCACCCTCCCGTCGCACTTGTGAGCCGTCCTTCTCCACACTCCTCCAATCCCTTGGCTTTGGTCAGACCCTTTCTTCCTGTATCTTTAGAGAGCCCACACGCCGCGGTTCGGTCCTTCCAAACTGGACTGATTCGACCTCGGTTCACTTCGCATCCCTATCCGGGTACGGTACCCGCCCGCACCTTTTTGGATCTCTGACCAGTTCTCCGTTTAGTCGCTGGGTTAGGCTCTTGGAGCCGCAGCCTCTGCGGGCCGGAGGTGCGATTTGCCAGCCGGCGCCTCTCTTGGCTCCACCGGGTCGGGTCCCGGCGGCGCGACCCGCGTTTCGGCAGCTGCGCCAGTCGCACTGCGGGCACTGCGTCCCCGCCACTTGCCTGGGGCTCGTGGTCGGAGCCAAGACCCGGTGCGCTCTGCTCAAGGCCGGGCGGTGCAAAGCTGGGGTCCAGCAAAGGTCCAAGACGCACCCACAGCATCCAAAGCTGCGTGCTGGGGGCCCGCAGAGCCAGAGGACGTCAACGCTGGAGGTCTTCAGGGGGTTACGACCTGGGTGGGGTCACTGCAAAGACCAAGGGCGGGAGCAGAGCAGCGGCTGCTTGCTCGTGTCGGAAGTCAGAGGCCTCCTTCTCATTGGTCCACCCAAAGAACTGACCCTTCTCCCGCCGTGACTAGCCACTTTTTTTTTTCTTGGTTTAGGGTTCCTGTCCCAGACTCCGTGAATGATCTCTCGGGAGTGGGGTTTTCTTAAAATCATGTCAGCTGACGCGCGCGTTCAGGAGAGACATTCTGTTTGGAAGACTGGCACTTGAGGCTTGGAAGACCTCAAATGATCATGTTTTTTTGGCCACTGAGGTCGGGAAGTTTTTCCTTGGGTTGGAGAGTGTTGGGGTGATGGCTTATAGAACGTGAGGCTGCCTTTGATCAGCCCTGGCCTGGCCAGAGGGTATTCTGGATTCTTGCACGCAGGTGCAGCAGCGGTTTGGTTTGTGCTCTTGTGGGGCAATTTTATCAGGCTCTTTCGACCCGGGCGATGGGTGTGGTTTGAGCCTGCTTGTCCTTAGCCACGCCCTAGACATCTAGCCCTCTTTTTACTGCAATCCCTTCCATGTGCTCAGTCCTTCCTGCTGTCTCTTTGTGAGTCTGCCAGGAGCTGCAGCAGCTCCTGCACGGAATTATCTGTACAAGGAGTGTTTTTCTTTCATTTGAGCGACTTTTTAGCACAAGAAAAATAAAACCAAACAACAACAAAACAAGTTTAGTGATGAACTTGCAGGGGGGAGGGATTTGCTTTTACAATAACATGACAGGGGGCTGTTTGCATGCTAAGCTACGTTCTTGTCTCTGGGAATGCTTTCGGGGGGCGCTGGGGGTGTCCAGGTGTCATTTCCAGCGGTGCCATGGAGGGAAAAGTGTGTTCTGTGGCCCACTACCTTAGTGTTTGGAAGGGAAAGAGCAGTGCCCGCAAACCCCATTGATTTTCATCTGTAGCTGTGGATGAAAGTGGCCTTCCCTTGAGGTTGAGCCCCAAAGTTAAGGATCACACCCACAGAGTTCCCTGTTTTCGCAGGCAATTACTTTCTAAATGCAGCCCACGACGAGTGGAGAGTTGAGTTGGTAACCTTGGGTGATTCAGCCCAAAGTGGGGTCCTGTTTAGAAGGGAGAGGTAGGTCAGATTTCTCCCACTGCAGTCCTCCTCATTGTCAGCCCTCAGAGCTGTGGGATGCTGTCCTTGACCTCTGGACTTGAGCCACAGCTCTGTCTCAGATCTCTGCTCTGGCCACAGCCGTCTCTGGAGCTGGTGCCCTGTGGTCAGTCTAATCATGAGCCATCTCTTGTTCCAGATCTGTCATTGAACTTCAATGTCTTGATTGTTTGAAGCATTGGCTTGTGTTATGTCATCCTTGTTTTTATTTTTCAAACCAAAGCTCAGATTTTTGCCTCCAATTATGAACTGAATTTTATGTCTCCTTCTTGCTTGATTGAACATATTTTGGCACAAGTGAGCACAGAGTTGGCCCTCAGAAGATTCTGGGTCTGGAAGAGTTAAGTGCTAGTAGTCCGGAGGAGACTGTTGCTGACATAATTCCCTTTCCACTTTCCTATTTAGACCTACTATTTAAACCACATTGAAATGGAACTCCTGCTTTAGTTTAAAACCGAACACACACAGACCTTGTTCATTACATGTGGTGGAAATATTATGAAAAATGCTGTTATTCCTACATTTCAAAAAAGCAATGGGAAATGCTTAGAGAATTTTTTTTTTACATGATACAAGTTTTGGTTTCTGAAGCACTAAAAACTACTTAAGTTGGATGAAAAGCATACCCAGTGAATAGTACAATAGATGATGTTAAAATGACATTTTCAAGGCATTTTATTTCTATTGATTTTCTTTTTTTCTTTTTTTTTTTTTTCGAGACAGGGTTTCTCTGTGGTTTTGGAGCCTGTCCTGGAACTAGCTCTTGTAGACCAGGCTGGTCTCGAACTCACAGAGATCCGCCTGCCTCTGCCTCCCCCAAGTGCTGGGATTAAAGGCGTGCGCCACCACCGCCCGGCTCTATTGATTTTCTTAAGATAAGCCTTTGAATAGGCTCCTTTTCTCCCTTGATAGAGACCTATCAGGCTCACGGTGGTATTCTGACTCCGGAGGCTGCGAGGAAAAAGCAGGCGGAGGCTGCGAGGAAAAAGCAGGCGGTAGGGGCTCAGAGGCTTTTCTTCCTTCCTTCCTTTCTTTCTTTCTTTCTTTCTTTCTTTCTTTCTTTCTTTCTTTCTTTCTTTTTGTTGGATTTTTCGAGACAGGGTTTCTCCGTAGCTTTTTTTTTTTTTTTTTTTGGTTCCTGTCCTGGAACTAGCTCTTGTAGACCAGGCTGGCCTTGAACTCACAGAGATTCCCACCCCCCCCACCCCTCTGCCTCCCGAGTGCTGGGATTAAAGGCCTGCGCCACCACCGCCCGGTGCTCAGAGGCTTTTCTTTGGAGCACTTTGTGCAGGCAGGGGCTTTCTCAGAACATATGCTTCAGAAAGGCGAGGCAGTTGGTGCCCTCCTTGGAAACAAGGGTCTCATCTTGTTCCTTGCTTGGCTGTGACTTTCTCTGACCGACCTGGGTGGATATTGCTGGCTACCAGGAGGGAGGAGGTTGGTGTAAGGTGGGATCCTAGACTGGAACCCTGGCTAAGCTGGGATGTCTGGGCTGTCATGGTGAGCTTATTGATGCGCATGGAGGATGCATTTATAGTTTCCTTCTTTGAGGAGAAGCTGATTGGCAGGTGGGTGGTGCTTGTCAAGGGTATGGGGATGGTGGATGTGGTGTCTAGTTTCCATACTCAGCCATGTGCCCCACAAAAAGCCTTCTTGTTTCATCTCTAAACCTCTACCAAGGGAGCGGCTGTTGAGCTGCATGCCCGCTCCTTTGTTGTGGAGTTTCCGTGCGGTCCCTCACTGAGTGGCGTTGAGATACTGTTTGCAAACATCCAGGGTTCATATTACAGATGAGATCCACAGTTAGGGCCCTTTCAAGGTCTCACTCAAATGTCAGCCCACTCTGCACAGACCATCCCATTGGCTGCCTGTCACTAGCCTCCAACTCACATGCCCCTTGACTAGTGGCCATGGGTATGTGGTACCTGGAAGTGCAGTAGTGGGTGGGGCAAGTCTAGGGCTGGGACAGGAGAGTAGTGGTTCCTGTCATCTGCCTCCATCCCAGACCCCTTCCAGAGCCTTTATCAAATTCAGCACTCAGACTGTGGCTAGGTAGGGCTAAGGAGCTTGAAGTGGCTTCTTTGGTCTCCTCCAAGCAAGATCTCTCAGCAGGAAGCTGGTCTCACTTCACAGGTTTTCCTGTGGTTTCTGTAGTGGGAGTGTGGGGCCTCACAGCTCCTGTGACTCTGCAGGATGAGGGAGAGGCAGTGCTGCGGGCAGGGCCGGTGTTGTTTCGGTGGGACTCTGCCATTGCTCAGGCTCTGTTCCCAATCAGACTAGCAGGCTTACTGGAAATGTGTGATGTGGTTTCTGTTAAATGGGCGAGTTAGAGCTGGCAGTCCTGAGCTTCACTTAATTGTTATTTGGAGTTGGCATCCAGGAAGGTCATGTGGGTGTACACTCTGCCCCACACTAAATGGGGCAGTGCTCACTTTCATTCACCCTTAAGAGGAGAGATGGTGTTTAAATCAATTTTAGTGCCCGCTTTGATGCACCGAGAATGCCCAGGATAGCAGCTATGCCTCTCTTAGTAGTGAAATGCATGCTTAAGAGCCCATCCTTGCGACACACTTCTGACTTGTCAGAATTGACAGCAACATGGTGCAGGTGTGTTCTGTGCCCTGCAGAGGTGTGTGACAGTGAGGTGATCCCAGATCAGAGAGAAACAGATGCTTACATTTCAGTGAGTTTTAGAAGTTCCTCTCATTTTAAGTTGTCCTGAGTCTTTGCTCTGACCATGGCTTCTGTGACTATGTAGCACTGGATCCCGAGACAAGGCAGCAGAGGCTGCCTGGTCCTGGTAGCGAACCCTTGCCCTAAGCCTCTTAGCTCTGGGCCTTAGTTTCCCTAGCTGTCTGGTGGAGGTGATGGGAGCTGCCATGTAGAGTTTCTGGGAGCAAAGACCCATGGTGGTAGCTCCGCCACAGCTAACTTATAGATAGGATAAGAGGGTGTGTCTCACTGCAGGAGCCCAGAGGCTATCAGAGCCTTCAACTGCTTCTGTTAGGTTCTCATGAGGGTGAAAGAGTTCACAGGGGCACACCGCCACTACCACTGCCCTTTTTGTTTTTGATGCCAAGAGCAGACCCTGGTACAGATGACTCCAAGAATCCCGAAGGACTTGGAGAGTATAGCATGAGGCTACATGAATGGCAGTCACTATGGCAGTAATAGGTCATCTTGTCAAGCCTGGCCCCAAGTCTCTCAAGCTATCCTCCCATGGCTTATGTCCCTTGCTTGGTGGCTGGAGGCTCAGGATCCAGAGTAGGACCCAAAGGCTGCAGGGCGGCAGGTCTCGCGAGGACAGGAGTCTGGTATAGTGATAGCGGTGGATTGCCGTCTGCATCCAAGTTCATGGTTGGCCATGCTAGGTAGGTGGGGAGACAGGTTTCTCTCAGTCAAACCCAGAGGTTTGGGTTGTTTTCTTTAACATTTAGACTATCCCGGTGGACTTCACTTTTACAAGAGATGTCGTGGAAAGGACGAGCGAGCTTGGTGCAGGCTCACAGCATGAAGAGGCAGAGCCGAGGCCTGTCAGACCTCAGAGCTGGGACAGAAACCATTGTTGTCCTCTGCATGTCAGCAAAGCCCCATTCCTGCAGGAAGGAAGTGTGGCTGCTGTCAGCTTTTAAATGGGTCCCATTTGGCTAGACAATTACTTTTGTACTTTCCACAGTTGGGTTGCAAAGAAACTTAGATATTGATGGGCAATCCAAGTGTTTGAAGGGGAAAGACAAAAATGAATAGATTTTTTTTTCAAGTGATCTGAATAGATTAAGGAGAAGTAGAATAGAACATTTTCTATTATGGTAATTTATGTAGAGTAGTTGGGTAAGATGAATGGATGGTTTTTCCCTTGTTGTATTTGAAGCTCTTCAATTTCTCATTGTTTTCATCCTCGCTGGAGGCAGGAGGTGGCAGCATGGAGGTCCTCCCAGCTCCACGCGGCTCGCACTCTGCCTCTGCTATGGTGAGTTTCTCCATCGGGGCCCCACTCCCCATGCCAATAAGACAGGCTGATGCATTCGCTTCTCAGGGAGATTGGAGGCAGTAATCGTCAGTGTCTGAGACTGTTCCAGTTATTTTTAGGAATATTATGACTGCAAAGCCATCTATGAACATTATCAACTGTAAATGTCAGTTAGGCTCCTTTAAAGGGCGCATTCATGTTCTTGGCAGTGCCATGAATAGTAAACAGCCTAAAAGTGGGGATAGCCCATTGTCAACAGAGGAGTGCGGGTCTTGAACTCAGGTCGTCAGTGTTGGTGGCAAGAACTTTACTCACTTAACCATCTTGCTGGTCCTATAGCACTATTTGAGGTTAATAGACAATCAAAGAAAAGATGTTTGGTCTTGGTCCTTGAGGCACTTGCTGTTCTGGTTTCATAGCTGATACCCACTCGTCTGGAAATGCTCCCTGCCATCCCTGCTGCTGGGGTCACCTCTGGGGACAACTCTGAGGAGAATCTTTGCATCCTTCTTAGCCTCTCTGTCTGCTTGGGCAGCTGTGGGCCTTCACTTGGGGCTTCTAAAAGATGTAAGTGAAGGGATGGTGTGGCTTGGATTGATTTTTACTGTTAATTCCATCAAATCTAGACAGACAGAAAGACTGACAGACAGACAGACACACACACACACACATATTGCTCTGCTGAGTGTAGCTTAGCTCCATTGCAGTCTTTCAGGAGTAGGATGGGAACAGAGGAAATCTTGATGTTGTTGGGTCACGTGGATCTTGAGTTAGGGGGGCAAGCTTCAGAGAGGTGACCCTTCAGCTGGGATAGTGAAAGGACAGACAGCAGTGAGCAGAATGACCATTGCAAGGGGCACCTGAGATGTAGGTGGATCTGGCTGTATTGGTATCTGTGTCTGCAGCATTAGGTATGAGGTGGGGACCGTGAAGGAGTCAGCTCTGCCTTTGGGCATCACTCTGGGCTCGCTGGTGAAAGAAGCATGCCTGGCAGTTGAGGAGGCGACTTTGGTGCAAGGACAGTGGGGGCTCTTTCTTGATGGAGAGAAACGATGGACCAGGAGTCTGAACAGGGGTGGGCAGGGCCTGGATGGGGAAGGGGAAAACTAGGGGTGGGCAGGACAGGAGTTGGAATTTGGACTGGCATGTTTGAAGGGCCAGGCAATACCTCTGAGAGGAGGGTAAAAGGAAAGCACAGACTTGGCTCCTGACCCTCGGATAGATATTGTAGCTGGACAGCCTTACCTTACCACAGTTGTCTGGAAATATGAGAAAAAGACACAGGGACAGGTTCTGAGTTCTGACCTGGCAAGAGAGGTTAATCCTCTAGATCTAGGAGTAAGAGCCAAAGCTGGTGACATAGGCCTGGGTGGGGTGGGGAGGGTTCCTATGGAAGCTTCAGCTGGCAGTATCTTCCAGGGACTGAAGCTGTGGCTGGGCAAGATGTCCAGGGGATGACGTTTAGCCTGGGCAGGATAGTTCAGCTAGACCTCATGGTTCCCCGGGGGCTGGTGAGGTGGCTTCTGAGCAGTGTTCTATGGTTTCTCATCCTGATGGAAGCTCAGCTGAGACACCCCCCTCCCCAGTACTGGATATGGAGCCCAGGGTCTGTGTGTACATGCTGGGGTAGGCTCTCCTACAGAGCCCTAAGCCCTAAGTGGAGATGTTCTGAAGGGAGATTTTGGGTAGCAGAGCAAAGGGGGCATTCCCAGCCTCAGCATGGAAATCACATAGCAGAGCATCACTGTGAGGGCACTGAGAGTACCAGTCCTCTCTGGTGGGAGGCTGTCAGTCTCTTCTCTAGGAGGGCACATTTTGTGTGTACACAGAGATATCCTAGGAAGCACTTGGAGTGTTGGCTTAGGCCGAAGGACGGGAGGTTAGGGTTGGGGAGCCTTTTCAAAGGGTATCAAGTGGGATTTCAGGAAAGAGAATGGAGTGGAGGTGTTTTAGCTCATGGTGTTTCCTGAACTGAGTGATGGAGTGCAGTACCCCCAAATCCCAGATGGGTGAGTGGTACCAAAGACGTCCATCAGCGGAACTGTGGGTAAGAAGCAGCCATGTCATAAAGAGACAAAACTTATGTGGCTTACAGTTTTGGAGGTTTAAGTCTGTGATGGTTGTAGTGATCTAGGAAGAAGGAACCTCAAATGAGAAAATGTCCCCATCAGATTGGCTTGTAGGCAAACTCGTGAGATATTTTCTTGTTGTGAGAGGGCCCTGCCCATTGTTGGTGGTACAACTATAGGCCTGAGTTGTACAAGAATCCAAGCTGAGTGAGTCAGTGAGTGGCATTTTTCCATGGCTTCTGTTTCAGCTATTGCCTTGACTTCCCGCCTTAAGTTCTCTGGGTGATGGACTATAAACTGTAAGATGTAGTCCCCCCCCCCCACCAAGTTGCTTTGGTCATAGTGTTTATCACAGTACCAGAAAGCAAAGTAGAACAAAGTCCAACATTGGGTGACCCCATTTGTTTGGAAGACAAGCACTTTATGTTGTGTGTGTGTGTGTGTGTGTGTATGCGTATGCACGTGTGTGTGTGTGTGTGTGTGTGCAAGAGCTTTCATTGCCAGATGTGAAGTTAGAGAGGCTACGGTCCTGTCAGTGGTCCCAATGTCCTAAGGACCTCTCTCACTAAGCCCCGCCTCTTAAGATCCCTTTGTCTCCCGATAGCCAACTAGACCAAGTCTTCAGTTGTCATGGGTATTTGAGGACACAACCCATTTCCTCACACTGCAGAACACAAAAACATAAGGGCCAGAGGGAAAAAGGCCGGGCTGGTAAAAGGTCATCACCTCCAGGGTTAACCGCTGGGTTTGGGTAATGAACGAGGCCCAGAGGTCTGTGGATGAGATCTTCTGGGCTGGAGGAGCAGAATCCTGGTCTCAGCTAAACTGTAGTTTTCAAAGAAGAGTGGAATGGAAGACAGTTTTAGATGGGGACAAAAAAGGAACCACCCCCAAATCCTTGCTGAAGAAGTGCTGGAAAATAGTCCCCGAAAGAAATCAAAGTCAGAAGGAAGGCGTGGGAGGTAAAAGTGCTGGTGGGCAGAGATGCCTGGGTACACGTGGGCACAACTAAGTAGCAGTTGCTGTGTGGAATGATGGGAGTCTGTGCCTCTCAAGAAGGCAGTGAAGGCCTGCATGGGGTGTAGCTGATGTGGGTTGCCTAAGATGCCCGACTCCAGACCATGCTTTCATTGTGCAAATCAATGCAGGGCAAATGCTGGGGTAACGGGCGCAGAGCAGGTAACTTCTGCAGAGGAGAGGGGAATGAGAGCAGGACGGTGGCATCCAGTGAAGCCCTGGGAGCAACAGGGTGCACAGCAGCACAGAGAATCAGCAAGAGCAGCAGTGCCGTGGAGGAACCACTCTTGGGTTGGCTGTTGTCGTGTGTGAGCAAAGCTAGCCCACCTGGCCAGACTCCTGGATGGTGTGAGCTGCAGATGCTCCCTGGGCTCTACGGAGCGGTGGAAAGAGATTTGCCTGTCATTTCCCAAGGCAAGGGACTGGAGTCTGTGTTAGTGTTGGCAAGCTGCCTGCCTACCACAGAGCCTGGAAGCCTGGTACAGAATGTCTGCACACACACCTGTGTGTGTGGTCCCTGGCCTTCTGGGGAGCTGGCTCTGAGAGGGAGGTTGGTCTGCAGGACATTTGCTGAAGCCTTGTGGAAGGAAGGGAAGGAGGCAAGATTGGGTATAGGGAAGGCCGGGCTGCAGTGCAGGCTTAAGGAAGGCCTCAGCTGACCTGGTGGTACCTAGAAGCTGGGATGGCTCTTCAGCTGGTCCAAGTGGCCAGGGTTGTCTAACTCTGCAGGACAGGTGTTTTTATGCAGGAGCCCTTCCATAACTAGGGATGGTTGAGGGTGTTAGCTACAACACTAGAAACACTAGAAGCTCCCGGGAATAAGGTCTTTGGTTCAGACAGCTCTGTACAATTGCTATTTTAGGGTCACCTGTCCTTGACGCTGTTGGAATACTTAGCACTGATATTGACCTCAATGCTTCTTGCGTCAACTTGAGGCTTCTGAAAAAGCCAGGCTGACCTGACACCTGGCAGAAGCTTATCAGATGGCCTGTTCAACACTGTAAATCAGGAATAAGCATTCCTTCTTTGAGTTTGAGTCTTTGTGTGTTTGGAGAGAGATGGCCACATCTAGATCTTGGTGGCCACTCTATTCAGACCTGACTCCTGATAGGACCTAGTACTCTTTGTTCCACTGGCTCGGTTTTTTTGTGGTCTTGATGGCTTTAGACTTTTGTCTCAGTATTGCGAGGAAGCATCAGGAGCAGCTCCGCTTGCCAAGGCTGGTGGAATTCTGTTAGTCTTTATATGCAGTTCTGTTTCCCAGCTCTGATGTTAGAAGGCCTCTGGCTGAAGGGCTAAGCCACAGAGATTAGACAAGCCAACAGCTTCAGTGCAGGGGCCCAGGAACTGTTCTGGCCTCCCCCAGGTCTCCGTCTCCTCAGCTACAAGGTGACAGCCAGATCCCTTGTGCCTTGAAGCAAACATAGAGACCCTCAAAAGATCCAAGGACCACCTTCTGTTCCAGCAGCTAGGCACTGGCCCCTAGGAGCAGGAAGCTTTGCTCTAAAATTGTTCTTTGAGTCTCCACAGCCAGGGCTCTTGAGCTGAGCAGCCTGGGATCAGGTGGTGTGGGTCAGGTGGGGCCCCGTAGAGCACACTCCTCCCTCTTGACTCCAGCATTCTTGGATATGCTTGCTGGTACCAGGGAAGCTCTGTGGGTGGTTTCCCAGTAGTGGGATGGTAAGGCTGGGAATCTCTAACTCTGAGTGCCACAAAGTCTTCCCCTTGTGGTCCCCAAACCAAGCCAGGCCAGTGCTCCTGCAGCACCTGGGGTACCTCTCTCAGCATTGTCAGGTGCAGACTTCTGTCATGGGTTAAAGGAATATGCCACTACACCTGGCAGGTGCTAATTTTTTTTTTTTTTAAAACATCTCTTCTAGTGTTTTTCCATCCACGTCCATCTTCAGCAAGGCTGGTGCTGGCTGGCTGATATGATCTGTCCGCTTCCTCCCTCTTCATGTTGCTTGCTTGTTGTCTTCCTGTGGCTTCGTTCCAAAAGGCCCATGAACCCCCTTATAAAATACTGACAAAGTGACTGTCTTTCTGATGAACAGCTCTGGATTGAGAACTTCATTTGTTGCTGGCTTTCGTGATTATGCTCTCACTGACAGTCCTCCAGTGTCTGCCCACACAGAAGCAGCTGTGGCTGAGCCCTGTGGGATGCTGAAGGGCCGGTACCCAGCATGACTCATTCAAGGATGACCCTGGCCTAGGGAGACTGATTTCAATTGAAACCCTGCAGCAACCCACCTTGGAGCTCGCTGGAGTAATTGGCAGGGAGTCTGCACCCACCCATGGTGATGTCCTCAAGTGAGAGGAGTTCACAGAATGGTTGCTGAGATGGTTCCTTGGCATAGAACGAGTAACCTGTCATCTTAGGCACATGGGGACCCAGAAGTCACATGTGGCATATAGCAGGTCCCTTCCCCTTTGTCAGGTAGAAGAGTTTACCCTCAAGTGGCCTGCATAGTTGGAATCCTGCCATTTGTCTCTTGTAAATAAAGCCATCTTGGGAAGTAAGTACATGGTTAAGGAGTTTCCAGAAAATGTTAGTTATTGTAGTTGAGTTCCTTTCTTCCTCTTCTTTTAAAGTCTAGAAGAGAGAAAGCATTGAACTTGAGTTACAGTTCCTTACGCCTAAGCGTTTATGGTTTGTACCATGTATGTAATAATTGGGGCCCCAGGTAGGAGCTGGCGTGCTCATATCTGAGTGAAGAGGGGGAATTTCAGGGTGACTGGGGAGTGCTGGAGTCCTCCCAGCTCTGCACAGATGGTGTCTCACACTGGGAGGCCACATCATTTATCCACTTCTTGGAAGGAGGATAGCTTTTCACAGCTGACTGAAGTTGTAATGTTCACAGGAAAGCTAGCGATCCTGGTGGCTGGCCACATCCTTGGCACTGGTGTCGGCACTATACTGCCATCGCGGGGGGGTGCTGGGTGGTCTGAAGAGCAGAGAACAGTGTGCACCCCCTGGTGCCTTGGTGGGTGTCAGCGTGAGGACACTGGCTCAAACCCCGTGGTGTGCGGTGACCATTCACATGACAAGAGTCTCCATGAACCCAGAAACCAAGGCCCCTGTTTTGGGGCCGTGAGCTGACTTAGAGCCATTCTCCTTTGCTAGAAGATGTGGTGTCATTATAATGCCACAGGCACAAAGCCAGAACTGTCATATTGAATGGCTCCTGACTCTTCTCACATCCACCTTGTGTAGGAAACCCAGTGGCATGAGAGATCTTCCCCTGGTCATGTGAAGTCTTTTGGGGCAGGAACTAGAGGGCCTGGGACCACAGGCTGCTGGGGTTTGAGCAGGGTAGTGTAGCAGAACACTTGGCAGCTGCCATAACGATGGCGCTCAGATGCCCCTGGAGCCCGTGACTATGTTACACTGTGTGGCAGGTGAACTAGTGGAACTTTGGCAGCTTATCAGGTGTCCCTAGAAGGGTGGGGTTTCCCCATTGTTTGGGAAGGTCCTGCAACTACAAGTGTCTAATGGTAGGCGAGGAGGGTGGAAGTGGGAGTGGAGGTGGGGTTAGAGGGAGCTGGGACGATGGAGGGCCAGGGAGGCAGTGTTGCCTACTGGGAGTGGAAGTGGAGGCTTTCACGTGCAGTGTGACCAGATCTGGGCCATGAGAAAGCCCAGGGATGCCTTGCTGTGCCTGTGCCCTCTAGGCGTGAGATACCAAGCTCAGCTGTTTGAAGGCACAAAGTTTGCTGTGCGGTTGATTAACAGCAGCTGCTGGAGCTAGCCCTGCCTCGGGGGACATACTAGGGTTCAAGAGTTCATAAAGCCCTGCTAAGGACAGGAAGAACCCAGAAATACCAGGTGTCTCCATGGACCGTAAAGTGTCCACCTTGGGCCTGGGCTGTGGTGTGAGTCACAGTGGGACAGGGTGTGAACGAGTCTCCACAGCATCGTGGTAAGTGCAAAACACCAGCCTCAAAATATCACATACGCATGACATCCTTTTTATAGAGCTAAAAACAACCAAAAATACATTTTAGGATGACATATGGCAGCAACCAAGCTGTCTGGATGGGGCCACTAGAGCTGGACTCAGGTGAAGGTCGCGCTGTGGGGAGGCGGCAGTGTGAGGGCACGTGGACGTAGCCGAGCTGGTTTTATCTGTGTCAGTGGATGGGCTCGTAGCCCTGGTGTGAAATAACCTTTGCACCCTTTAACTTTTTTGTGCAGAGTTGAGAAAGACTGCGTCTTCAGCCTGTGCAGCTTTCCTCCCAGGGAGTTCCCAGGCCGGGGATGTCCACAGCATTGTGTGAGAAACAGCAGGCTTTGTGGAGAGTAAATGGCCAGGATTAGCCAGAGGCACAAGTGTTTGACTGGTGACCAGTTATGCAGAGGTGACCTCACAGCCCACATTCCTCCAGAGCATGCGTGTTCCATGCCCGGGAACTACAGGAACCCCTGGGTGCTCTGTGCAAGGACCTGTGTGGGCCTCTGCGTGCCTTGCATTAAGTTCTTGGGGGAAGTTTCCATAAGCCTTGTGTCGAGGTTCTGGGGGCTCCCAGGTGCCTCACTGAGGATCTATAGGGGTCTTAAGAGTGCCCAGAGTTGAGTTTCTGTGGTGGCTGCGGGGTGCCCAGTTTTGGGGATCTGTGTGTCCTCTGGGCATCCTGAACTGAGTTGCTGGGGAGGCCTCTGGGTGCCCTGTGTTAGGGAGCTGCAGGGACTCCCAGCCTCTGCAGATGAGAAATTGACTCTCTCTAATCAATGAGACGTCTTTGGTGGTGAGAAAGATACAGCCTGTGGTCCTTTTAGGGGGAGCTCTGTAAATTTGTTTCCTTCCAAGACAGAAGCAAAAGAGCTCCCCCGCCCCCAATCTAGAAGGCTATAAAAGCTCTTTTCTCGGAATGCCAGGATTGATCCAGTGAGCCCATTTATCTGCATTTTGTGAGTTCTTTCAGCTGAGGTGTGTGATGCATGGTTTTCATTAGACGGCTGGGTCAGAGCTCGAGGTTATGTCAGCTTAAATAATACTGGGGTGGGGGATGGCAGCTTAAATTCTGGGATGGGGGATGCCAGCTGGACATTTTGACAAAAGAAGGAAACCCAAGTCGTTTCCCTGACTTTTCCTCCCTGTTCTGTGGAGTTCGCGGAAGGAAGACTACAGATGATGCACTGTGAGCTGCGGGTTGTAGTTGGATTACAGTAATTCCAGGTGAGGTGTGATGATGCACACCTGTGATCCTGGCTTGTTGGGAGGCTGAGGCAGGGGGAACTCCAGTTTGAGGCCAGCTTGGACTAGGTAACGGGTTGTGGTGACTATTCTTGGTTGTCGGCTTGCCTATATCTAGGGTGGACTACAATCCGGAAATGGAGGGCACACCTGTGAGAGGCTCTCTGTTTAGTCTGAAGTTGGCGAATCCACTTCCAGTCTAGGCCTTTGAGGCGGGAAGACATTCGTCCTTCATCTGGATCTTAAGACTGGAAGACTTAGGCCTTTGATTCAGATCTTGAAGTGGGGAGGCAGACTTTTAATCTGGGCCACACCTTCTGCTGGAAACCTCTACAGGGCAGGAAGAAGGAAGCTCTCTACATCACAGCCTGCTTGCCCCCACCTTGCTCGCCCATCCATTCCTTCACTGGCATTGAAGCATACCTCATTGGGATCCAGCATGTACTGAAGACTAGCTGAGACATCCAGCCTTGTGCACGGAGAAACTACTGGATTCCAACTGGATTCTAGGACATTCCATTCACAGTCAGCTACTGTTGGACTAGCTGGACTGCAGCCTGTAAGTCATCCCAATAGATCCCCTTTATACACACACACACACACACACACACACACACACACACACACACACACATAGAGAGAGAGATATTTGTTCCATAAGTTTTGTGACTCTAGAGAACCCTGACTAATACAAGGGTCCTGTTTCAATGCACACTTTTTTTTTTTAGGTGCATGAGCTAGCAAGGCACAGAAAGATGGTCTTACTAAGAGCCCTAAATCTGGGGCTGGAGAGATGGATCAGGTGTTAAATACTTCAGTTATTTTCACTTCTTTAAATATTATCCAATCACCCACCCCCTACAAACATTTGACTATTTTCTAGAAATAATATTGCATTCTTGAGATATCTACTGGTTGTTCTTCCAGAGGGTTGGATTCCCAGCACCCATATGCCTGCTCACAACTGTCTGTAATAACTCCCAATTCCAGTGGATCCAGTGCCCTCTTCTGGCCTCTATAGGCAACAGGCACAGATATACATAGGACAGCAAAAGACCTACACACATAAAATAAAATACAATTAAAAAGAGCCCCAAGTTTATTTTCTTCCACTGTAAAGGATGAATCTGCCCTGACCAGCTTTGTAAACGTTGGTCTCAAATGGCTTCTTCCTAAATAATTACATCTATTGTACACACAAATTCAAAGAAAGATGATGTCACCATCTCCCGTTGAGCATCTTGTCTACTTCTTACTTTTTGGTTCATGTCTCTTCATGTCTGCTGTAACCTGGAGTTTTCTTAGTTACCGGACTTTTGATGAGGTTGGAAAGTGATTGCCTGGTGCTGCTTATTCGTGGGAAGGCTGGGGTAACTGAGTACCTCCACACGGAGCTCTTTGAGTTGGGCTATATTTCTCCAGAGTGCACCATCACAGGGAGATGCAGTTTTCCTCTCTAGGACTTTTTTGTTTTAAATAATCTCAGAGCTGGAGAGTTGGCTCAGTGGTGGAAAGCATCTACTGTTCTTGCAGGACTGAGGTTAGAGTCCTGCTGTTGATATAGGGCAGCTCTAACTACCTGCAACTTTAGCTCCAGAGGATCTGATGCACTATGGGAGCTCCCATACACATGTAGCGCTCAATTACACAAATACAAATAACACAAAAATAAAATAAATCTTTTAATAAGTAAAACTCAGGTAACATAAAATTAACTACACTGCTATTACCTCTTCTTTCTTTCCCCAGTGCTAGGAATTTAGAGCCAGGGTGTTGTGCACTCTGGCAAGTGTTCTACCACTGAGCTACACCCCAGCAATTTAAGTGTTTAGTACAGTCTAAACAGCCAACTGCCTCCTTTATGTAGTCTTCCATGTTTCAGCATGTCCAAGAATGCTCTGTATTGGTTGAGCAGCCTCTTTAACATCCACCAGCCCTGAGCCCCTAGAAAGCATGCTCGCTGGGGTGCTACAGTGGGGAATGTGAGGAACAGTTAGAATATGGTATTAGCGTGCGATGACTTCACAGGGCCAGAGGCGAACATCCCAGGGCAGCAGAGGGCAGGCCCAGGCGCTGTCCCACCTGACCCACAAGTGCCTTGACCGGGGCTTGGTCTTTCTGTGCCTCCACTTCCCACCCCACCAATGATGTTGCTTCAGCATTTCTGACCAGAAGCAGGTGCCTAGAAAATGCAGCAAGTGTGCAGATCTGCTGGTGCCTCTGGAACTGTGGAGTGTCGTGATGAACAATGGAACCCGGCTCTGAAGAAAAGCACGCTATTTCTCCATAAACAAGTTAAAGACAATCCACTCGAGAGTCCTAGTTATAGTGGGAGGACTGCCGCTTCCATTCAGGTGTGGGCGACCCTCAGGAAGCATCACTTCACCCCAAGGAGTGGAAAACGCTGACAGCATGCACATCTTGAGCTCGCTCAGCTGAGGTCATGGGGCAGGGCAGATCATCCGGTGCAAAGACCCGGAGTTAAAACTGGCCCTTGAAATTCCACACGCTAGCTCCCTGCCCCTGAAATATGCAATATGAACTTTAGGTTCAACTTCACCATGCTGTGTGGCTTGGTATTCTCCTAGAGATCACCCAGTGGGCTGGTCCAAGGTCCCTGAGGACCTGGCCCTGTCTATGGCAGGTGGTGTAAATCAGAGAGAGGAAGTGGCATGTTTGGGGGCTCAGTAGCCGAGAGACACTGCTGATGACCCCTGAGCAAGGGACCTCTCATGTGCCACCACCGGATGTTGGATTCTGCCAGCTCTTGGGTGAGCGTGGAGGTGATTTCTCTTCAGAGATTCTCACAGGGCAGAGAACATGAGCATGTGGTACCTGGCATCTGATCCACAGATCTGTGCTCTAAAAAATGGGTCACCAAGCAGCAAGGTGTGCGGCAGTTTGTTATTTGGCACACACAAAAAATAAAAATTCAGGATGACAGATGGACTGAGTTCTCCCCGGGAACAAGCCCTTCCAGTAAATGAACTGCTTGGGAACCCACTCACCTGGGCAGAGAAGGGAGCGCAGCGGTTGCCATCAAAGTGGGTAAAAAAATAGCAGAAACTGAGCATATTCCATATTTGTATTTGTTGCTTTTCTCCTTTAGTGGCATGCCACTTGGCATAGCTGAGTAGAGAAGGGGTTTGTTTTGGCACATAGTTTCAGAGAATTCAGTCCATGGTCCTCTGGTCACAGGTGGTTGGTTATAATTTCATGTATCGGGAGGGTGTGATGGAGGCTGTTCACCTCAGGATGGGCAAGAACATGAAGAAGGCACTGGGAATAGGGAGAACTTTAGAAGGTGTGACCTCGGCCAGGCGATGGTGGCGCATGCCTTTAATCCCAGCACTCGGGAGGCAGAGGCGGGCGGATCTCTGTGAGTTTGAGACCAGCCTGGTCTACAGAGCTAGTTCCAGGATAGGCTCCAAAGCCACAGAAAAACCCTATCTCGGGAAAAAAAAAAAAAAAAGAAGGTGTGACCTCAGGGCTGGAGAGATGGCTCAGAGGTTACTCTTCAGAGGACCCAGGTTCAATTCCCAGCACCCACATGCAGCTCACAACTGTCTGTAACTCCAGTTCCAGGGGAACCGAAACCCTCACACAAAGTATATACAAGCAAAACACCAGAGCACATTAAATAAATAAATAAACCTTTAAAAAAAAGGTGTGGCCTCAGTGGTCTATTTCCTTTACCCCAACTCCTTAAAGGTTCTAAAATCTACCAAAATATCGCCAGCTTGGAACCAAATGTATAACACATGAGTCTATGGTGTTGCTTCATACCCAAACCACTTCAGGGTCTTTTGTCCCCTCACCTCCGTCCCTCCCTCCCTCTCTCCCTTCCTCCTTCCTTTCTTTTCCTTTCTTCCTTTCTTTTGACAGGATCTGATGGCCTCTTTCTACTCAGATGACAGTTATGTAGCCTAGCCAGATTGGGCCCTGGATTGGCCACATCCATAGAGGCCAGAGCACCTAGGATGACCTTGAATTCATGATTGTAGTATAGGGTGACCTTGAATTTGGCTCTACCTTCACCTCCCAATACTGAGACTACAGGCATAACTGTTTATCCTGACTGGTTCAGTGCTGGAGGTTGAACTCAGGGCCTTGTGCATACCAGGCAAGCACTCCACCAACTGATCCCCTGAACTCCAGGCTCCGAAACACTTGAGCTTGGCTGTTTAACTATGGAGTCCTTGTGCGGCTTGGGTTTAAGTCAGAGACAGAATGAATGTAAAGGATTTTTCTGCTTTATGAAGTCATTAAAGGGAACAATTCCATAAAGACAGAAAGCACAGAGGTTACAGAGGGCTGGTGGGGGTGGGGTAGGGGAATGAGGAGTCAATTTAATGAACTGTTTTGTTTTAGGAAGGAGACAGACGGGGGGGGGGGGGGGGGGGGGGTTAGAAAACAGTGTGAACTGCTTAGCATTGATGAACTACACGCTTAAAGATAGAAATGGCAGGTCATATTATTTGCATTACTACTATGAACAAAAGGAAGATTGAATTAAGTGATAATTGACCTAAAACAATAATGTGTTTCTGGATTTGTAACATCAGTAGAAGTGACCACATTGGCCTAAAGCAGAAGAGAAGTGCCCAATAACACCACTGTGGCCATGCTGCTTTGGGGACCGTGTACAAACCAGCCTGCCTGCCTGCCTGCCTGCCTGCTGCCTGCCTTCCTCCCTTTGTTTTTGGTTTTTCTAGACAGGGTTTCTTTGGTATATCCCTGACTGTCTTGGAACTTACTCTGTAGACCAGGCTAGTCTCGAACTCACAGAGATCCACCTGCCTCTCCTTCCCAAGTGTTGGGCTACCACCACCCAGCTAACAAATTTCTTTTTTTTTTCTTTTTTTTTTTTTTTGGTTTTTCGAGACAGGGTTTCTCTCTGGCTTTGGAGCCTGTCCTGGAACTAGCTCTGTAGACCAGGCTGGTCTCGAACTCACAGAGATCCGCCTCCCTCTGCCTCCCGAGTGCTGGGATTAAAGGCGTGCGCCACCATCGCCCAGCCAGCTAACAAATTTATATTTATTTATTTATAGACAGGGTTTCTCCTGTCTTTTATTTTTAAAGAAAATATGACAGAAAACACTCTTACCTCCATCCTGCCTTGGAGCAGGAACATTGTTGTGTGGGGTCATGGGGTGGTGTTGAGCACCTGTTGATGGCCTGAAGTTTGCTCCCTGGTCTGGGGCAGCATTTCTGCATGCAATGACCCCCAAGCTGTGAAGCACCTCTGCTGAAAACCATACTTCTTGGTTGAGGGGAAAGAACCAGCCCAAGGATGATCCACTTTGAGAACTGTCATCTAGGGGGTCCTATGCTAATGCAGTGCAGGGTTGGGACCTGTTTCCTTCCATGAGAAAACCCCCCTTATTCATGCCTTCATGTTTACCATAAAACAGACTCGAGCCCCTGCTGGAGAGGAAGACGGAACTCAGAGGAAGCCCCCTAGGGTGGGTCTGTGTGGCTCTCCCAGGTCTTTCTCTTTTCACATCCATGTTTAAGTTACTTACAAGTGGCGTATTCTGTAGACCTCTGAAACACAAGTCTGGCCAGGATGGCTCCCTCCCTCATGGCTCCTTAGCCTCAGTCAGTTTCAGGAAAATTTGAGTTCCAGACCTTGGCACACCCCTTCCTACTTACTCCTCTGCCTTTCCTAGTCCAGCCGCTGTGAGAAAGAAGGCAGGTGCCTCCAGGCACTCCTCACAGCCTCCGCAGCCTGAGGCACAGCTGCCCCATAGCGCTGGTGGTGAGTTGTCCCCTGCAGAACCTGATCCCCACCTCTCCTATAGCTTCTTGTGGTCTGGTGTCCTGCTCCAACCTCTGACTCCATCTTTCTTTTCTGTTTCTCGTACCTTATTCTTGGATATGGTGCCTGAGATTTCATTTCTAGATCACTAATTTTTTTTTTATGTCTGTAAGCACCTTTTTGCCAACCTAGGGAACACCCAGGGGTGAGGTGGGCCCGCTTTTGGGGATCCTTCACCCACTACAGCAGTGGTGGTAGGAGTAGGGAAGGTGCCCCTTAGAGCAAGGCAGGTTCTAGTTCTGCAGAGGGGGGAGGAATGCGGCCCACGGTGTGCCTGTCTCCTGCTGGCAGGAGTGAACCTGTAGTGCTTGGTTTTGTTTCTGTTTTTCTGGTAGTAGGTAGCAAGCAGTTCTCTGGGGCTTATGAAAGGCCAGGTAATGTTTGTGGATATATGGGGTTTCTCTCTACACAAGTGCCAGTTCTGTGGCCCAGCCAGGTGAGCCCTGGATAGGTGATATCCACAGAGGCCATAACACTCTTGACTAGTGTGGGCCTTCCCCAGTCTGTCTGCCTATAGGTGAGGGCCTTCCCCAGTCTGTCTGCCTATAGGTGAGGGCCTTCCCCGGTCTGTCTGCCTATAGTTGTGGGCATTCCCGGTCTGTCTGCCTATAGGTGTGGGCATTCCCTGGTCTATCTGCCTATAGGTGTGGGCATTCCCTGGTCTATCTGCCTATAGGAGTGGACATTCCCTGGTCTGTCTGCCTATAGGTGTGGGCTCCCTCAGTCTGTCTGCCTATAGGTGTGGGCTCCCTCAGTCTGTCTGCCTATAGGTGTGGGCATTCCCTGGTCTATCTGCCTATAGGTGTGGACATTCCCCGGTCTGTCTGCCTATAGGTGAGAGGGAGGCAGGATCCACTGGGGATAGAAGAGGATGGGGTAGACCTAGGGGCAGGGGTTGGGCCATGCTGGTGGGAGGGTAGGGTAACTTTCATTCCCGTATGATGGCCTTTTGATAAAGAGAACAGTAGAAGCAAGAGCCAGTGGCGGCTGCTGGCAGTGGGGTGGTCTGCATGCCCTGACCCACTGTCCTATGATGGGTGGTGATTTTCCTTTACCTTCAGAACTTATTTTAAGACAAGTCATGGACTGCGGCTGCTGCTCAGCAGTGGAGTACTTGTCTAGCACGTATGCGGGCCTGGATTCAGTTCCCAGCGCTATACAAGAGCAAGGATAAGGCACACCGCACATTGAACTGAAGCAGCTGCTGTTTGCCCTCTGCCTCCAGCAGCGGCAGGTGGGAGTTGTCGGGGTCTGGTGCTGATTGTTCTCACCATCTTGTCCTCTGCAGCTTTCTCAGCCTGACCCCTGGGAGGCTGAGCTCAGACCTCCTATTTGCAACATCTCCGAAAGCCTTTCTCTAAGTGCAGTTGTCACATGAGCAGCTAGGAGGCCAGCTGAGTACAGACAAGGGCTTCCTCTTGTGACGCACCTCTTCTGTTGGGTAGCAGAGGGATGGGGGAAGGAGCATTTTTCTGAGTAAAGATTTAAAGCCAGCCTGGGAGACTGTGCTGTCTCTTGGCTGTGACATTTTCCTTTGCTGCAAGGATTTTATTCCATGGGGTAATTGTGCTTGGAGTCAACATTGTTAGGAGTGACCCAGTGGAACTAACTGGGAAGTTGACATTGTGAAAGCTTTTAATTTGCCTCACTTGATGGGATCTGTGTTTAATATGGTTATAATGGCTAGGTTTTATGTGTCGGGCTTTCTTAAAAATTTATTCCTGACTTTGAGGGAATTTATTGCAGCGCTCCCTTGGGATAAACCAAGACAGGCTTCCTCCATGGCCCAGGGGCAACATGGGCTTTATCTGTCCTGCTGGGTTGGGGAACCCATAGTAGTTTTGTGTTTGGGTAGCTCACAAATCAATGCTTAATCTGTAAGGGAAACAAAAAAGATCAAGCCACCACCATGCTCTGTAAAGGAAAATATGTTCTAGATGGTTAAAGATCTCACTGTACCAAAAGAAGCCAAAATGATGACAGAAAGATGCATAGAAAAGTAAATTTCTCTTGGAACTATTAGGCGCACAGGGTAGGAAGTAGGAGAGGCAGCCTGAGAGTGGATTAAACATCCTGAGTCCAGAAACAGCTTTGACTTGGGAGAAGACTACCAAGGATGGGGGTCAGAGAGGGAAATATACCAAAACTATACCAGCACAGTTACAAAAGTCCCACAAGCCACTTAGAAGTGCTGCAGGGAAACACAGACGGTGGCCTCCATCTCCACAAGTCAGACCTATGACACACGGTGTAAAGCAAACTGCAGCCCAGGGTGCAGTTAGGGTTGTTCCACCATCCTCAGCTTGTAGTATACATTCCTTAGACCGAGATGGCTTCTAAGGCTGTCAGAAGTCACAGCCGCATCGAGCTGCAAGGGAGGTGGAGAAATATGAGCCGTGTGGCAGCTGAAAATTGAGATGCTTTGTTCCAGAGTGAAATGGTGGTCGGGTTAAGAACAGCATAGTGCAGACGCAGACGCAGTAGAAGAAAGATAACCCATGTTCACTCTCACTAGCAATCAGTGATTTTGACAGTGAGAACTTGTTTCTCTTGTGATGGTTGTATTAGTCAGGGTTCTCTAAAGGAACAGAACTAGAATGTGTGTGTGTGCGTATATATATATGTATATATATATGAATTTATTTAGTGACTTACAGGCTGTAGTTCATCTAGTCCAAACAATGGCTGTCTGCCAGTGGGAGATCCCAGAAGCCAAGTAGCTGTTCAGATCACAAGGCTGGGTGTCTCATCTGGGCTTCAGTATACGCTGGAGTTCCAAAGAAGCAGGTTTTAATGTCAGTGAAGGAATGGCCCTACTAGCTAGATTGGGAGCAAGCAGGCAAAGGGAGAGAGTTTCCTGTTTCTGTGTCCTTACACAGGCTGCCAGCAGAAGACGTGCCCCAGATTCAAGGTGGATCGCCCCACCTCAGAAGAGCCAGATTAACGATTTATCTTCCCACCACAAACAACCAGATTCGAAGTGGGTCTTCCCAGTTCAAATAATTTAATTAAGAAAGAAATCCCTCACAAGTGTGCCCAGCCATTTGGGTTTTAGTTAACTCTAGATGTAGTCAGGTTGACAACCAAGAATACATCACAGTGGTGTATTTCTGGCCCTCTCTTTGCTGAGTGTTCCGATTTCCTGCCTGCTGCTGCTTGCTGGGAGACCAGGCATGCTAGGAAGTACACAGCCTTGGTCCTTACTGACACTGAGTCCTGGACAGTGCCTTCTGAGGCTGCTTCCTGCTTCCATCTCTCCAGACAGACTCAGGCTGTTTCCTGCCTATAGTGATCCTGTTGGCTTCTTACAGCTTCAACATTCTTTTTCAACTTGGTTACCAATTCCTTGTTATTAATTTCCTGTTTTAGGTTCCAAGAATAGTTTCCGTTTTCTAGTTTGGATATTGCTTGTGTTAATAAGCTTCCCGTCACTGTAAAAAAGTACTTGAGATTACCAACATATTAAGAGAACAGGTTTGCCTCACTGAGGTGCCAGCCCACAGTTTTTTTTTTTTGTTTGTTTTGTTTTTATTTTTTTTGAGACAGGGTTTCTCTGTGTAGCCCTGGCTGTCTTGGAACTCTTTGTAGACCAGGCTCCCTCTGCCTTCTGAGCGCTGGGATTAAAGTCATATGCTGTCACATGCCAGGCTAATTTTTTAATTTTATTTTTATTATTGTTAATTATGTGTATTGTGTGTTGTCTTAGGGTTTCTATTGCTGTGAAGAGACACTATGAAAACATTTAACTGGGGCTGGCTTACAGTTTAGTCCGTTACCATCATGGTGGGAATTATGGTGGCATGCAGGCACAGATGGTATTGGGGAAGCAGCTGAGAATTCTGTATCTGGACCTGCAGGCAGCAGGAAGAGAGAGTGAGCCACTGGGCCTGGCTTGAGCTTCTGAAACCTCAAAGCGCCTCCCCCTACACTTCCCCCAGTAGGGCCATACCTACTCCAGCAAGGCCACACTCCTAACACTGTGTGGGCCTGTATTCACAGAGATCCATCTGCCTCTGTCTCCCAAATCCTGGAATTAAAGGTGTGTGCCACCACTGCCTGGCCTCTAGTGGCTTAGTTTTACCCTCTGAACTCCAGGCAAGCTTTATTTATTAAAACATAAATAAAGTATTACTATATGATTCTTATAGTGAGGCTGCACACCGTGGCGTTTTCTCAGCTGGGAAGCGCAGAGGAAGGTAATGTTAGGATCCCACAGATCCTTCTAGGGCATGTCCCAGTGATCTGAATACCGCCCACCAAACCCCGCCTCCTAAAGACCGCACCATCTCCTAGCAGGACCACCCTGGAGACTGTCTTTAGCACTTGGGTGCTTGGAGGACACTCAGCATTCAGACCACAGCTCTGTTAGCCTTAAGTGCCAATGTGCAGGCTGGCTGTGGAGAGGTGAGTTCTGTTCAACCCTGGAAAGTGCGCTAGGTCACAGTTCCGCCCCTAGGAATTTATTCTAAGGAACTGGCCATGCAGGCGTGAAGAGGACCTGCGAGAAATTGTTGAATGCTGCTTTGTTAACAACTGCAGAATGCTAGCAGATGCCTACCTTTGAAAGCTACATTAGTCACCGGTGTGGTTAAAAAACTAATTATGAGGCTGAGTAAAGTAATCCCTACTCAAGCCTGAGGACCTGAGTTCTCTCCTGGCACCCACACTAAAAAATGAAACAAAAACTGTGTGCACCTGTGGTCTGATTGTCATCCAGCACTGGGAGGCGGAGAGACACTGGAACTTTGTGCTCATGACCCAGCTACTCTAGCCTGCTTGGTGAGCCCAGGTTCAGTGAGATAGCCTGCGGACTAAAGAAAGAAAAGGTAGAGAGTGGGGCTGGAGATGGCTCAGCAGTTAAGATCCGAGTATCAATTACAGACTCGGAATTACCTGTAGTTCCAGCTTCAGGGGATCCAACACTTCTGGCCTTCTCAGATTTCTGTAGATATGAGCATATACCCAATTGGAAGCACACACACACATACAGATAATTTAAAAAAATTTACAGTGGAGAATGAGTGAAGAGGGTGCCTGATGTTGACTCTACACACACACACACACACACACACACACATTTACCAAATACATATGTACACACATAGAAATACATACACACAGTTTCAGCATTGCTATGGAGTGAAGCTTCAGGCAGCTGCAGTATTTGTGCAGTCCGGAGAGCTGTTGAGGCACAGTGTGTGAGGTGTAATTTAGTGTGTGCGTGTTCCTGTACACTGGAAAGTGGTTCTCTAGGTTGTGTCTCTTGATGCACTTTTTCCTCCTGTTGCAGTACTTGTAAAGAATCCCTATTTTCTTGTATTTTAAAAAAGTGTTTTGTGCCAATCATAAACTACTTGTGTAGAAGAGCATTAGGAAAAGACATAGAAGGATTTCCCACGTCTTCCATCACAGGCGTTGGTGTCTGCACTGTGGGGCCAGTGGTGAGCTGCTCCTGGCTCAGGCAAGCTTGGGAGCAGAGGCCGTGTTCTCTGTGAGGGCAGCAGGCCAAAGAAGCCCCCTCCTCATGGTGGGTCTCTGTTTCCTCCTGTTCTGGCCTCCCCGTATCCTCTTGCCAGCCGCCACCATAAAGGCCAAGTTATCAGCATTGGCTCAGATCTGCTTCTCTTCTGAGGAGGGAGTGATGACATGGAGTGTGTTTCTGGGGACCCTGAAGATGAGTGGGGTGCACTGTGATCCCCGTGGGGCTAGTCAAAGCCAATCAAGCTTCCCTGGAGAGTTTTGTGTGTAGCTGTCCAGGCTAGACCTTTGGAAACCCCATTTTACTGTTTGTTCTGTGCCCTGGGCTGGAACTGCTCAATTTTATAATGAACATGTGAAGTCAAGACAGATTCCCTCCCCCAGGTGGGGTCCTAGGGAAATGATCCCACCTTCATCATTTCTTGAAAATCCAGGTTTCTGGTTTGACTCTTGTCAGGGTAGGGGTGTTCTTTGTAGGCCAGAGAATGATGTACAATAGCTGTGCTCTCGGTTTCTAATTAGTGAGTTTATTAAGTGTCGTCAGCCACAGTAGAAGAGTAAACAGTGAGCAGAGAAAACAAAACCCATCACAGCGGGTGCTCTCAACGTCCAGACCAGTGTGCAGTAGGCTGACAGCAAACAAAGTCACACCATCAAATCAGGGTCTTCAATCATACAGGAGAAACTGACCGGTGGAGGCTGCCTCTGCGCATTGCCCATGGAGAACTCAGGGTGGAGTGGGTCCCCTTGGGCCAGGCTTCAAAGCAGAGCAGATAGCGGCCGTGTAACACCATCGAGCCAAGCCGTGCTTTAAGTCACCCGCCAGAAATGACTGGGAAAGCCTTGAACAATCAATGGGCATCCCCACTGAGAGTCTCAGGCAGAGCAGAGCTTCTCCCTAGAGCAGACTTCCGGTTGTTTCTCTTCCCCCACGCCGGCAATTGTGTATCGTGGGATAAACAACATTAGCATCTGTTGGAAGGCTGCCTTCCACTGTTCTCAAGCCCACAGTCTTTTCCCTCTGTCTGTTTTTCTGTTCTACACGCCACCCTCCCACCCCTATCCGCTGTTATAGATTCAGGGGCCAGCAGAGCTGGGTGTTTAGGGAACTTTGAGAGGAAAATGCTTGGATCTGATGTGGCGATGGGAGGGGACCCAGCTCCCAAAGCCAGCTTCTCAGTGAGCTCAAACAGCACAGGGCAGTTTCCCAATACAGTGCACATTAGAGGGATGGAGCTTGCCAGGCGTTGTGCACTCTGGGTGAGGGAGATAGCTCTGGGCTCTGGGCCTTGGTCTCCTTTGCCTTTGCAGAAGCTTTAAAAAGTCATAAAATTAATTTACTCTTTTTCTGTTCAGTCAGCTCCCTGTGCTGCTGTTCCTGAAGCCTATTGGCACTGGGGGGAACGTAACTCGGGCTTCACAGGTGATTCAAATTCATCCCTGCCCCCGAACTGTTGGTCACAGTTATGTGACCTCCACATGTCCTGACCCTGGCTAAACAGAGCTCTTGTTCCCTCTCTTGGCAGGGTGGTCATTTGCACCTGACTATCCACAGGATCCAGAAGCTTGCAGAAAGACACTGTAAAAACTTCCTTTTCTCAGATGAAGGGGATTCTTTCCAGAAGGTTCCTTGTCAGCAGTGGGCCTGGCTTCCTGAGTTTTTCTGTGATGCTGAGGGAAGGGACTCTTGGGAATGGCCCTTTTTCCGGTCTCGGCAGCTATCTGCCCAGCTCTGGATGCTCCTCCATCTGCTGTGCATCCCGTCTCCTCAGAATTGCTATCACGGAGCTGGAGAGACGGCTCAGCGTTTAAGGGCACTGGTGCTCTTCCAGAGACCACATACAAAAACACACAATGCATGTTATTAAAAATAATATAAATAAATCCTTTAAAAATTGCTCTTTCAGGCCAAGCATGCTTTTAATCCCAGCACTTGGGAGGCAGAGGCAGGCGGATCTCTATGAATTTGAGGTCAGCCTGGTCTACAAAGCTAGTTCCAGAACAAGCTCCACAGCTAGAGAAACCCTGTGTCAAAAAACAAAACAAAACAAAAAACCTGCTCTTTCAGGGATGTAAGCTATGGCTACCACCTTGACACCTCCCTTCTGAAACCTCTCCATGCAGGATGGCAGGCCTGGGGGAGGTCATGGTGTTAACCCTCTGATGGTACCCAGCTAAAGCCGCCTCTGAGTCTGTTCATGCTGCTGGAGCCTGGCAGCATCCACACTGTTGAGAACCCTTCTACTGAGGCTTCACTGAGGAAGGATAGTTTACCGAGTCTTATCTCGTGTTGCTCCTCAATTGTCTGTTAATTGTCTGCTACAATACTTCAGTCTAGAACACATAACAGTCATGAGGGACTTGGAAAATAATTAATTCCACTTAAATCTGTGTTTCAGAGAAGTTGGAGAGATAGTCAATAAAATGCTTTTAAGCATAAAAATGCAGTTCTTGGGTGAGGTTTGGTGGTGCACACCTTTAATCCCAGCACTCAGGAGGCAGAGTCAGGTGGATCTCTATGAGTTCGAGGCTGACCTGGTCTATACAGTGAGTTCCAGGCCAGCCATGGCTATATAATGAGACCTTGCTTCAAAACAAACCAACAAAACCCAAAAATACAGTTCTTGAGGGTAACATGGCATGGGAAGAGAGATGGAAAGAATTCCAGAAGGCAGAGGAGCTGAGTCTGTCTGCATCTGGAGACCTCTGTTCTTTACCGATTTGGCGTTGTCAGGCAGGATAGAGGCCATTAGACGGCATTAGTGACAGGCCAAGTCTTGTTTGTGTACGTGTGTGAAACAACGGCTCCCTGTATAGCCCAGCCTAGTCTCAAACTCGCAATGTGGTCCAGGCTGGCCTCAGACTCACAATCTTCTGCCTTAATATTCTGAACACTGGTGTGTGTGCTCAGTTTTAATGCCAAATCTCAGCAGTGTAAATCCCCCAGAGATCACAGCCTCTGCAATTTTGGAACTCTAATTGAACACTTTGGCTGCCAGTGTGATTTTTCCTGATTATTCCAAAAGAGCTTCAGGTTTGATGTCAGCATGGGGGGCAGTATCTTCTCTTAGAAGGCAAAGGGCCCCTCACTTCTCAGTTGTCCCCTGGGCTGGGGAAAAACCTTGGATTCTTGGTCTTGCTTTCATTGGCAGGTGAAGAGGACATAATCCCCTGCATTGCTGTCTTGACCTTTGAGGACAAATGTTTCTTGAGCAACCCTGTGGGAGGTGGGAACCAAACCAGGTCCTCTGCAAGAGCAGCCAGTGTACTTAACCACCAAATCCTTGCTCCAGTCCAGCAACTACACTTTAGTGAGCACCGCACAGATTCTGGTATTAGGTGAGAGCCACACGACGATCTCTCTCAGGTGACCAATGCACTGTCCTCCTCAGGCGAACAGCACACAGCTGATCTTTGATCATTCCTTTGCTTCTGCTTGGCCATGTGACTGTTTGCCGTCTGATCCTGAAAGATGTCCTTGGAGATCCTGTGCCCTCGGTGACCTCATTCTTCTCAGAGGCCAGTGTCTCTGGGGACTGACTGTGATTCTGAACTTCCCACTGTCCCTACACAGACTCCTCCAGCACCTACTGGGTGACCTCCTAGCCACTCCCTGCCTCACAACTGTCATGTAGACAGCAGCTAGACCAAGCTGCTGACTTGGTGCTGTTTCTGGGGGCCCACTCAGTCCTGAGTGGCTGGTTTCCCTAGGCTCCAGCCACCATCAGCTGTGAGTCCTACAGCCCAACAGCCCAACCCTCTTCCTGTCACCAACAGGCCCAGCTCCTCATTCCCTCAGGGTTTGGTGACTGCCAGCGGTTGAGTTGAGGTGGAACCTCCATGTACCGTTTCTGTTGCATCTTGATGAGCAAAGCACAGAAGAGATAAACTGTACCCTTCTCTTCTCTCTCTCTCTCTCTCTCTCTCTCTCTCTCTCTCTCTCTCTCTCTCTCTCTCTCTCTGTTTTCTGGTTTTTCAAGACAGGGTTTTTCTTTGTAACAGCCCTAACTATCCTGGAACTAGCTCTTGTAGACCAGGCTGGCCTCGAACTCACAGAGATCGCTTGCCTCTGCCTTCTGAGGGCAGGGATCAAAGGCGTGCGCCCCCACCACCCCACTCATTTCATTTCTTTGAGGTAGGGTGTTGTTATGTGGCCCAGCGTGGCCTGAGACTTGTATAGCTAAGGATGACCTTGACCTTCTGCTTCTCCTTTCCGCTTGCTGGAATTGCAGATTGCAGGTGTTCCCCGTCCTGCCTACTCCTAAATTAACCCTTTCCAGTTGGGCTTCAGCCTTTAAGAACTTTCCCCTGTCTAGTTTTATCAGTCTGGTCTTAGGGGTGACAGCATAGGCTCTCAACCCAGGTGGGGACAGTTGTACCTCTAGGGGAGTTCCAGGTGGGGTAGGCAGACTCACCTCAGTTCTTGGTGCCACACCTGATGGCATCTGTGTTGTGGTTTGAATGTAAAATATACTTCATAGGTTCATGTGTTTGAAAGTATGGCCCTTGAATTTGGATGTGGTTTGGGAGGGGGGGTTGTGGAAACTTTAAGCTATAGGGCCAGCTGGAGGACAGAGGCTGCTGGGCAGCATCATTGGAGATTCTAGCCCGGCCCTATGGGAGTGATCTGCAAAGATGTAAGCAGGTAGCCCCATTCTTGCCACCGTGGATGCTGCCATGCCTTTTCCACCATGAAGCTGGGCTAAAATAAGTCTTTCTGTCCCCGAATTGCATCTGTCATGAATTTGTCACAGTTACAAGATACATAACTAATACAGTCCCCAAGAGGGCTATTGAGTGGGTCTTCTTCAGTTAGATTTAGTAATTAAAGTCTTTTGAATTCTAGAATTTCAGTTGCTAAAGTCAGGCGTGGTGGTGTATACCTTTAATACTGGCATTTGGAAGATAGAGAGGGAGGCAGATCTCTGAGTGAGTCTGATGAGGTCTAATGCGTGAGTTCCAGGATAGCCAGGACCACACATAAAACTGTCTTGAAAGCAAACAGAAAAAGAAAGTAAGAAAATTCAGTTGTTATGTTAGTTACTTGTCTGTTGCTGCCACAGAATATCAGACAGAATCTACCTAAGGAAGGAAGGGTTTGTTTTGTCTCTCAGTCTGTCACGGCAGCAGAAGTATAGGGCATCTGGTTATGAAGGGGGGAGGGGCAACGCACTGTGGAACCCCAGCCTGTGGCTCATGCCATCCATATTTCAGGCAGGGCTTCCTTCCACAATTAACCTAAGCTTGAAAGCCCTCACGGGTGTGCCTGTTTCCGTAGTGATTTTAAATCTCCGTAAGTTGGCAACTAAGATCAACTTCAGCAGGTGAGATGGCTCAGTGGAAGAGTTTGAGGAGCAAGCCCACTAACCTGACTTCAGTCCCCGATCTCATGGTGGAAGGACAGCCCTGACTGGCACCAGCAGTCCTCTGGCTTCCACTTGCGGCAGTGGCATACACATGTATGCACACAACAATAATAATATTTAAGGGCCCGTGAAATGGCTCAGCAGGTAGAAGTGCTTGCAAGAAGGCCTTATGACCTGAATTTGCTTCTCAGATCCCACAAGGTGGCAGGAGAGAGGACACTCTGACCGTTGTCCTCTGACCCCTACATTTGCTGTCGCATGTGTATGTCTGAAGTCACACATATACATGTTTTCATGTGTGTGGACACACGTGTCGGTGTATTGCACATGTGTTTCAGTTCTGGTTCTCATGCTTACATGGTAAGGGCTTTAATCACTGGGCCATCCCTGACCCGGTTGTATTTTCTAAGTGTAAGTCCTCTGAGCATGCCTGGTAAATCCGTATGTAGTCTGTGGCTTGGCTTTTCATTTCTGAACAGAATTGTCAGAATAACAGGCCTTTAATGGTAATAAAAGTCCCATTTGCTGATTTCCCCTCATTTGCATAAAGTTCGTGGATTTCTATGTGAGATAAGACATTTTTGTGAGGCAGAGGCAGGCAGATACTGAGTTTGAGGCCAGCCTGATCTATGGAGCAAGTTCCAGGATAGCCAGGGCTACATAGAAAGACCCTGTCGCAAAAAACAAAACAAGATCAAAAAGAAAAAAAAAAATCATTCAAAACAAAATAAATCAAAGAAACAAAAAAGAAAAGAAAAGAAATCTTTACCGAAGCCAAGCTTGGTGCCACATACCTTTAGTCCCCAAACTCAGGAGAAAAAACAGGTGGATCTCTGTGACTTTGAGGCTAGCCTGGGCTATATAGTGAGTTACAGGACAGCTAGAGCCACATAATGAGGCCTTGCCCCCAAATAAGTAGATAAATTAAGAAAGAATCTATGCTCAGAGCTGGGTGGAGAGGAAGAGCTGTCTGTCCCGTGGCATCAGGGAGGGAAAGCTGGGGTCATGGGGTAATGGAAAGAGGTAAGCACAGCATGCCTGAGAATGCACAGCAGCCCCGATGCACAGACCAACCACCCTCCAGCCCATCTGTCTCCACATGGTGAGATGCACAGCAGCCCCATGCACACACCGGCTACCTCCAGCCCATCTGTCTGCAGATGGTGAGATTGCACAGCAGCCCCATGCACACACCGGCCACCCCAGCCCATCTGTCTGCAGATGGTGGAGGCAGCCCTCAGGTTCACATCGCAGCCTACGCCTGGCTCCTCTTCGGTCTTCTTTCATATTGTGGTTGTTCAAATTATCAAATAAATAAAATAAAACTTAGGGGCACCTAGCTTCAACTGATGTGGTCATAATGGGAGATGATCCAGAATCCACAGTAGCAACAACAAAAAAGATACAGGCATGGGAATGTGTGTGCTTGGAATTCCAGTGCTGGGGAGGTAGAGACAGGAGGCCTAGCCTACTGGATGAGTTTTAGGCCAGGGACAGATTCTAGGGATCATCCTGTCTCTACCCCCAGCACTGGGATTACAGGTACACACCATCACTCCTGGCTTTTGTGTGGGTGCTGCAAATCTGAATTCAGGTACCCATGCTTGCTCAGCAAGCACCTTAACTGAGCCATCTCTCCCCCCTCCCCCTCCTCATCTTATATGGCAGTTAATGCCGCTCTGGGCTCCCACACTTGTATCCTCACCTAACCCTAGTTACCTCTAAAAGACTTTTCCTTCAAATGCCACTAAGGTACTACTTGGGAGATTATGTCCAACCTGGGAAATCCCAGCAACAGACATTCAGACCATGGCATACTGCATTGTGGAAAAACTTTTAAGGAAGCCAGACCCACAAGTCACATATTGTATGACTTTATTTACAATACTGCCCAGAACAGGCAATCTACAGATAGACGGTTTGGGGCTGATAGTAGGGTGACTGCCAGGTGTGTGTGTGTGGTTTCTTGAGGGTACTGAAAATATCCTGTAACTAGGTTATAATGCGAGAGTTGCAAATTGTCTTTATTAATGGGAATTCAAAGAGAAATACAGACTCACAGAATACAGGACGAGGTGGAAACCACCGCTGATCCCATGCTGCCTCTCTGCCTCTCCACCATTTCGGTCTCCCTTCTCCCTTCATGCCAAGCAGAAGCCAGAGACCCCTCCTCTCCCTTATAAGAGATCATGTCCATCCCACAGAAGCCATGTCCCAAGGCAGGTACCGCCAAAACTATTGGCAGAATGAATTCCCACAAAATAGACCCTGATGGCTGTTGCACAGTCTAGGAGTATGCTGAACCCTGCTGAACTGCAAGCTCTAACTGGAAGAAGTTCACAGCATGCAAGGCACATCTTTTTGTTGTTATGTTTTTGTTTTTTCAAGACAGGGTTTCTCTGTGTAGCCCTGGCTGTCCTGGAATTCCCTCTGTAGACCAGGCTGGCCCTGAACTCCCAGAGATCTGCCTGCCTCTGCCTCCTGGTCTGGTCATGGTATATCTTAGTAAGCTGTTTGCCAAAGCAGATTTTCTTCTTCTGGGGACTGGATGCAGGGCTTGCAGTCCTAGCCTATTAGACTGGCGCCTACTCAGTGGCCTTGGGGAGGTTTTGCAGAGGATGGGCTCTGGGGGAGGGTTTGGTGGTTACAGGAAGTGGTAACCACCCTGTTTTCTAAGTCCATTAGCTAGCTGGCTCAAGGTGGCATTGGTCTACTAACCTGCTTTACCCCTCTCTGCCTCAGCCAGTAAGGCCTCTATAAGTGCTGGCTTCTGGTGACATGCCCCTGAATCCCCTTGAATTCTGTTTTCTCTGGACAGCAGCATGGGCCTAAGACCGAGGCAGGGTCATCCCAGGACTTTGTTTCTTCAGTATGGGGTAGGCCTTTTCCAATCCACTACTCCTTGGCCTGTGGAACTCCTAGGCCAAAAATCTGGGGCACTCACAGGCAGCTGGGCATGAGCCCACAGAGCAGACACCAAGGTGCCTGAGCTGGCTTCTGAACACAACTTCAGAGATCCACCTGTCTCAATTCAGGTTGCGGGCTTGCATGGCAAGCACTTTTACCTATTAGCTGTCTCCACAGTCTGATAAAATGCACTTTAAAGTATCTTTTAATCTATCAAAGTTAAAAAATATGATCTACCCCAGTTCCTACACCCACCTGCCAGGCAGGTCCTTCCATTTACTGACATTCTCCCTTCATGGCCTGATCACTGCCTGTATCTCTCCCCGTAAGTGGTTCCTTGGCTTCTTTCCAACCCCACGGCAGCTGCTAAGATGAACTGTCTGCAGTTAGTGTATGAACAGCATTTGATTGGGAGTTTTATTAAGAAATTAATTTTTCTTTTGAGAACCCTTTGCTTAGCCTGGCTCAGTGATGTACAACTATAGTATCAGTTACTAGGGAAGCTGAGACAGGAGAATCACTTATTCGAGCCTAAGAGTTTGAGTTCATCCTGGGCAATACAACAAGACCCCATTCTTCAAACCAAACCAAACCCAAAGAGGATGAAAAGAACCAGTTTTCTAAATGGTCTTGGTGGCTTGCAGAGAACACGTCACAGTCCGGCTGGCGTCATCACCTGTGTTGCTGCTTGTCCAGTAGTTCCCTGGCACAGGGGATCGCCTAATAGAAGAGGACTGTCCATCATCATGTGACCAGTCCACTCTGCAGGGCTGGGATCTTCTCCAGAGCATCTCCCTTCACAGTGGGGTCTGTTCCCATATCACAGAGCAGATGGAGGTTACAAAGGGGTCCTTTGTTCACTGACAAGTGGAGGTCAGCACACTGGGGACTGGACCTCCAGCAGTTTTCTCCTGCTCTGTTGTCCTTGAGCAATTAGCGGTTGTGTGAATGAAGGCTGCTGACTCTCCCACACTGTTGTGCTCTTCTGAGCTGGCTGTGGCAACTCTTGCAAACAAGAATGAGGCTGGGAAAAGGAGCATTGTTTGGAGGGACAGTGGGTACAGGGGGTTTGGGGAGTGTCTAAACTAGACCTAAAACCTTAATTTACCAGATTGCTGAGAATCCAGAGAGGCGTAGCCTTGCCTACAGGGAGGCCTACATGCAGCTACGCATAAGCCCTTTCTCATAAAACATCCTGCTGGACAGCACTCGCTATGGAAGTTTTTCAGGCAGGGTTTTTCGGTTTTTCAGGTAGGGTTCTGACCCTCAGAACTTACGGTGAATCTCTCAGGTGTGGACAAGTTTTCACAACTATCCCTGGCCAGAGTTCTTCATTCTCAAATCTTTCGGATATGGGGCCTTTTGGGCGGCTGTCCCTGTCCGGTCCACCTTCAGCTGGTGTGCTGGGCAAGGCCTGTGCTGGGGCTATCCTTTTACTCCCAATGCAGTTTTGGTTAAGTTTCCGCTGTGCTCAGCTGAGGAGCAAGCTCCCCCAGGCTGTACACCTTTTGTGACTAGAAGGGAGCTCTTTCCCTTGCTGTGGACCGCGGGGCCAGAAGCAAACACTCACCTCTCCTCCCCCTCTGAAACTCAACCAACAGTGGGATCAGCTGGGGTCCACTTGTGCTGGAGAGCGCAGTAACCCAGAGTCCAGTTGAGCCTATAGATGGACGTCCCACTGGGCACACTGAAAGCACAGCCTTGCTAGCTAGCGCTGGTCATCTTTGAGCCTGAGGAGGGAAAGCTGTGTGACCCCACCCAAGGGTCACTTGTCCCTAGGTCGGGTCTAGTGTTCAAAGCCCTGAAAGGTCAGAGGTTGCAGATGCTGAGTGGACCAGAAGCAGAGGTGGTGGATCTGTGGGACTGACCTGAGAGCCACCAGGAAGCATCCAGACCTTGCACAGATGGGACATCCGTGAGGTGACAGGTGACAGCCTAGGTTGCCGGGTGAGGGAGGGTAGAAAGGCCTTACAGTCCCACATGCGCCCTGAGGGCCTGCTGCAGGCAGGCAGACGTGGGAGGTGTGGGGTACGATGACACGTCCAGCATGTGGACATGAGGCAGATCCACCTGCTTGCTACTTCGCTGTCCTTCTGGAATGTCTGTTTGATTGACAGGTCACAACCTTTCTCCTTTCCTATATGACTCCAAGGGAAGGAATTAGCAGAAACCCCTCACCAACTTCATGTCTTTAAAAGGTGGTGGCCTCCCTTCGCTGGCTGTGGGACTCCTAGCCACCCTCTACTCCCTGCTGGCTTCTGTTCAGGGCCACCCCAGCTTCCCCCTCCCTGCCTTTGCAATCCTAGTTCTAGGACTACTTCTGTCACCTGGACGCACCGTCCCACTTGTTCCCCTGCCTCATGCTTTCCTGCAGAGTCCCTTGGGCCTCTCTATCCAGGGTTGCTGTCGCAGTGGGCAGGCAGATAGGACAACTTGGCCCTTCCTGGACCACTCAGTGAACGTAGAAGACAGGTGTTTTCCGCTGTCTGCATGGTTCCCACCTTCACTCTTGAGAGGATGGCGATTCTACTTTGTATTGTATCCCTCATGCAGCCCCCGCCATCCCTGGTCCAGGTCAGTGCTGCCTTGTGGGGGGGACTCTTTCTTAGGGAAGGGTATAATAGTATTTGGCTCCTTATCCTGGCTAACTGTTTCTTGCTGTCATTCTGGTGCACACTAATGAGGACTCTAGGGACTGTACATGCAATTTACCAGGCATTCTTGATGCCTATCACAGCACTGCAGGGTCATTTAGCAGGGGATGGACCGCGGAGGAAGTGTTTGGGACTGGAGGTTGGAGCCCATCTGATCTCTTCAGGGTTGAGGTTGTAGATTCTTCTCTTCCCTCAGGCCATCATCCCTTTAATCACATTATTGAAATGGTTTGTTTTTATTTTACCACAGTGATGGTGCTTGTTAATGTGAAGAAAAACAAAAGTGTCAGCTTGTCCTTCAGAGAGCAACCTAGGGACAGACAGGACTCCCAGTGGCCACGTACCTCTGAGGATCTAGGTCAGGCTGGAGGCATGTGTGGTATGCTGAGACCTCTAGGTACTTGAGTTGGGGCAAGGGTACCCTAGGAGGGCCTAGGGCAGTGTTTGGAGACAATGAGCAGTTCCATCCATGGTTGTGTGTGGCCTGAGCAGCTGCTGGGTAGGCAGCTGCTATGGAGAGCACCTGAATTAAGGTATCTCCAGAGGCTTTTCTTGGTTTTCTGTGATGCTTTTTGGTTTGCAGGAGTGGAACGCAGAGTCTATCGACCTGGTCCAGGAGAGGTCAGGACCCGGGCTGGCACTATGGTTGACCATCCCGTCACTGAGCTTTCTAATCTCTTCTTAAAGTTCATGTATGGCCACTGCCTAGGGATGTGCCAAGACTGAAAGGTGGCATTCTGAATGCTGGGGCAGTGAGTGTCACTTAGCTGGTTATGTGGTGGGGTTCCTCTGGGAAATCAGCATTTAGATCCCAGCTGACATTCTGGGGACAACGGCTTGGGGAAGAATCTTCTAGGCTTTGTGCCACTCATGGGCTGAACTGGGGCAGAAACTGTCCTCTCTGGTCCATCATGCTGCCTGTCCTACCATCTGTGCAGGTCACAAGTCCTGCTACCTGACAGACTGTTATTCTCCGACCTGGAACCTGACCAAGACCATGAGGTTGCTGTCCAGAGCCACACGGCATCATTTCATGTCCTTAACTGCCGTGTTTGTGTCCTGTTAGGAAGCAAGAGTGCAGACCTGGTCTGGACCTGGCCCTGGCCTACCCTCCTCTTCCACCGGAGAGGCCTGAGGGTCCTTGCTGTGGCCCTGGGCAGGGTTCTAGATTCATAGTCTCTAACATCCAATCCATAGTCTCCAATCTCCCTCCTGGACTGCAGCACCAAAGGCACTGATAGGCAGTCCTACCTGGGACCCAGGCTGATTTGTCTGGAGTGGATCACGTGAGCAGGATCTCTACAGGTGGTTCAGGTTCTGTGATCTCTAATTCTGCCCCAGCCCAGCCAGAAGTCCTCTGAACTACAGGGAAACACTTCAGGGTACCCATGGCTGATCAAAGAGCCCTGTGGGTAGGACCCAAGCTCACACCATGACTATGTCCACAGTGACAGCTACACTCCTCAGGGACCAGGCATTTGAGTGAAGAAATAATATAATCAGTTTCTTAGAGTTAGTGTTGTATTGGTCCATTCGGTATTGTGGCTTAAACTTTCAGTTTGCTCAGTATATCTATGTGTCTTCTGCCTGTCTCTTTGTGGGTGTGGCATGTGTGTATGTATGTGATTGCCGGCACATTCCCACCACAGGGGTCAGAGGACAACTTCAGATGCTGGTCCTTCCCGTCTGCCTCGTTTGTATCAGATTTCCGCCTTGTTTGTCATTGCGTGCACACAAGGCTAGCCGGCCTGTGAGCCTCAGAGGTTTTTCCTGTTCCGTCCACTCATCTCTTCACTGGAGCACTGGGATTACAAATGTGTGCCGTCTTGCATGGCTTTTCAGTGTGGGTTCCAGGGATCTGAGTGGACTCAGGCCCTCATGTTTGCACAGAAGATCTTTATCCAGAATCAATTCTCCAGCCCTCAAAGAATTGTCTTAAAATAAAGCTTCTTTATGATTAATTTATGGGTAAATGTCTGATTTGTTTACCTGTTTTACGCACTTACGTACCCAGGGTGATCTGAAGCTTTGTTGGGAAAGGGTGGAGAAAGCCTAACACCCGTTCTGACCTGTGGGTTTCCTCTGCTGTGGATGGAGTCGAGGCAGTAATGACACGGCCTTGTTTAAAAGCACCCCACGGTTAACGTGTGGTTTCACGATGCTGCGGGGCTTATTTCCACGTCTTCACACCGTACTCTGCTTACAGCGGTCCCTTGGCTGTACACATTTTCTTTTGGGACATCAAAACACTTGAAACCAGTCTGACTGTGGCCGTTTGTTCCATGGCCTTCTACACTACTTCCCTGCCTCAGGCCTGTGGCCAACCTGAAAGGGACCAGTGCCCCCCAAGCTGGGCAGCACTGATGAGTTGGTGAGTTGGCTGTTTGGGCCCCATTCTGCATACTTACAATGAGAGACTCAGTAACCAAAATTTTCTCTTGGATCCTGTTAATCAGGACAAATTGAATCTTATTGGGTTTGTTAATTCATTTCCTGGGACCCCTGCCTGGAGGTTTCCTCTTGCGCAGCACCTGGGCCTTTGGATAGGCATGACTGACGCAATAATTAAGAATCCATTCTGCTTCCACACTTCGGCCTGTGAGGGACATAGGAAACCCAAATCCTGAGGGGGCCGGTACTTGCTCTCTGTCGGCAGCTGGAATTTTAAAATAGCACAGGCATTTTACGTTTTTGTAAAATTTTCTGAACACTCTTAATCTCTTCTGCTCAAGGTGTTATGTGCCTGTGGTGTGTGTGCATGTAGATTGTGTGTGTGTGTGTACACGTGAGTATGCTCATTCATGTGTGTGCATGTATATGTATTCATAAACCCTACCTGCTACTTACTGGTCTAGACATTGTATATCTGGTTTTCAAGACTTTAACTTATAGAAATCAAAGCCAGGTGAGAGCAAACGAGGTTTTGTGTGCACCACTGTTAAGTCTGCAGTACCCAAATGGCCTCCGGACCCTCATAGGGGAAGTGAGTGTGAGCATGCTTGTACTTATGGTTAGGAGACACTTAGAGCCAAGCTATTCCTGTGGGGTTTGAGGTTGGATGTTTTGTTTGGGATGTTCCTACCTGGCTGGAGCTGTGGGTCTTCAGCCATAGACAGCCTAGTTATTTCCCTCCACATTGCGCGCTCTCTCTCTCTCTCTCTCTCTCTCTCTCTCTCTCTCTCTCTCTCTGTGTGTGTGTGTGTGTGTGTGTGTATGCATGTGTGTGGACAGGATTCCATTTTTCTGCAGAGGCCCCGGCATTCTTGCTAAGCTCAGCAGGAAGGGTTTTTGGAGGACTGATCCTGATTGCACAGCTGGGCTCTTTAAAACAACATAGCCGTGCCATATATTATTGGCATCTTCCACCTTGTCAGTGAGTTCCTACTCCTGGCATTTATCCTCCCAGAAAGCATACAGGTCAGCCCAAATATGGACGCTTGCTGCGGTGGGACAGAGGGCTGTGTGGGTATTGCACGCACAGGGACATCTTGTTATGTGGCCCAGCAGCGCTCTGCATTGAGACTGTCCTTGATGGTGGACTCAGTGTATTGCCAGTATAGATGCATGATCCTCAGAACCTTGGCCTTTTGGAGTAAGAGGCATGCAAGGAATTCTGGATGCTGGTGATTGGATACTTGTCATGAGTGTGTTATGTCAGAAACATAGGCTAACTCATTTTATCATCTACACTGTCAAAACTTATTAACCAGTGATAAATTTACAAGGTGTGATAGTTTTGTTGGCTGCAGTTTTCCATGTAGTCCTGCTTTCTTTAGTAACTGGCTCAGTCAAACTCAGGTTCTTCTGTATGCTTGTAAATATGTTCATGTGTGCATTCACATGTATATATATTGATGGAGGTCAGAGGGTTGATATCAGATGTCTTTCTTGCTTGTTCTCCACTGTATTTTTTTGAGACAGAGTCTCTCATTAAAACTTGAGATTATGGGTTTGACTAGATTGTCTGGCCAGTGAGCCCCTGGGAAACCTCTTTTATCTGCCTCTTGGTCTTGTGATTACAGGTGCATAGAGTGCATGCACGTGTGTGTGTGTGTGTGTGTGTGTGTGTGTGCATGCGTGCATATGTATAGGTTGCAGAAGTCTCTGTAGGGTCAGATAGCCCTGCAGGAGGTCTGCTGAAGATGCTGATGCTGTCAATCAGGCCTGGTTCTGAGTCACAGGGCCTGCTGACTTTTGGTATTTGGTCCCCTGGTAGGCAGTTTAATGCTGGCAGGATGGGAAGGTGGGAGGGTCTGTGAAGGGATGTGGACTGGGTAAGGTAATCCGGGGTGGAATAGTTCATGACCTGACTGAGGAGTCACCACAATGATACCAGCTCAGCAGAGAGGTCTGGTGCTGAGCAGAGCAGCGCAGCAGGTTCCACCCGTGAGGCTGCAGACCACAGACAGGCCTGAGAGGACCAGCACACCTGGACGTGCCTGAGAGCAGCTGCCTTTGATTCTGCTGTGGGTACCTGCCCAGGGGGTAGGCAAGGCATAGCTTCTCCCAAAGGTCAGATGCCACCTGATGGAACAGGTGACGACTTCCCTTCCCTGTCTACACTAGAACTCTTTCTGCTCCACAGTAAAGTGGGGTGAGCAGGGACAAGTGATATGGAAGGGTCTCCCCAAAGATGCTGAAGTAGTTATGGCAGAAATTTTCATGTTTCTTTCTGTGGTCTGTCGCCCTGGCCCTGGGCCCTCAGCACTATCATGGCTACTGAGTGGGCTCTTCTGTTGTTACAGCACAGACATGGACCTGCTTGAGGGGCGAGGCTCTGGCCTTCTAGACTAATTGTCCTCCTCCCCAGCATCTACCCTAAATCCACATGAGGGCTCCAAGACTAGAATGTGCCCTATTCTAGTCGCCATGGAGAATGCGGGGCAGAGGGTGGGCTTGACTCCAGCAGGGGATATGCTTGTTTAGAATGCTAAGCAGGCATGGGCCTTCTGCTTGGGTCCTCCCTAGACTGAACAGTGAACTCATGCATTTGTGCATACATATATGCATGCACATACTATAGAAATGCACGCATATAGATGCATATGTACAATGCATGCACACACAGATCATGTGCACACTTGCCCATGCACACTTGGGTGTTTGCTGACTTTGGCAGAGCACAGAGAAGAGGGAGGTAGGTGGGCCAAGGAGACCACATGTAACCCTCTTGCTCTTGAGGCTGGGTTCATTCCTGGGTCATGGGTTGCAGCCTGGGAGCCTATAACAGATGGGGCTCTCCTGACGACCCTAGGCTACTGTCAGCTTCTCTGCACCTTGTTTGTGCCAAGCCTCTTTCTAGCGTGGTGAGAACATTTGACTCTGAGGTCAGCTCGTGTGTAGTGAGGTTCTGATCCAGAAACAGCCCTTCACCTTGCTTCCTTGTCTTATATACATTTTGCTTCTTGGAAGTGACATTATCCAGTTCCCCAAATTCAGTACCTGACCGGGTTGCTGAGATGAACAGTGATAGTTGCAAGCTGCAGTAGGGGCTGACGGGAACACAGGGAGGCTGCTCGCCAATCACGCACAATCGCACAAGGACTTTAGAAGCTTTGGATCTGAGAGGTGCTCAGCCTCAGCGAGGTGTCCCCTCTGACTGCTGCTACTGTACCTTGCCTTCCCCACCTCCCATACTCATCTTGCTGGAAAGCTTGTGGGTTGAGGTCAGAAGGGAACTACGGTTGTGTTGACCTGGGTGACCACCCTAAGCTTGGTGACAGGTGAAGTGGCCCTTACCATTCGTGAGTGCCCAGCACAGTCTATTGGGTGGCCAGCAGTTTGTCTCTGCTCTGAGAAGCCATGCCCCTTCCAGGAGAAGGGGGTCACAGAAGGAAGCTGTTTCTGTCAACTGGGAAATAAGTGTGTCTATGGCTGACCCTTCTTCCTTGGGGAACGTCAGGGGCCCTGGCACCTAGGAGGAGAAGCTAGTGGCACCACAAGCCAGATCAGGGTCCTGGGTGTCAGAGAGTGAGTTGACAGCTTCAGCCTTGGAGAGCCACGGCCACGTAGAGGAGAGGACAGGGACAGGAGCTATGCTGTGGGAAGAGAATGAATGTGTCTCTCATCTGTCACCCTATCCTTTTCCTTCCTTCCTTCCTTCTTTCCTTCCTTCCTTCCTTCCTTCCTTCCTTCCTTCCTTCCTTCCTTTCCTTTTTTTTTTTTTGGGGCAGGGTTTCTCTGTGTACCACTGGATGTCATGGAACTCGCTCTATAGACTAGCCTGGCCTCAAACTCAGAGATCCATCTGCTTCTGTCTCCCTCGTGCTGGGATTAAAGGCATGCACTACTACCACCCAGCCCACCCTGTCTTTTTTTTAAAATTATTTTAAACTTATTTCATTTGTCCATGCATGTGGAGGTCGGGACAGCTTGCAGGGTCTGGGTCTTTCCATGATGTGGGCCCCAGCATTCAGACACTGTTGTTGGCTTTATGTGCTGAGCCATCTCAGTTGTGTTGTGTGTGTATGTGCATGTGTGCTTGCACACATGGGTTAGTGTTTGTGAATGTGGGTGGGTGTGCCATGATACACATGCGTAGGTCAGAAGACAACCTTGGACATTGGTCCTGTTGAAGACGCGGTCTCTTTGTTGTTATTCTGTGTGCAGTCCAGCTGGCCTACGAGCTTGCTCAGTCGTAAGCTTCGAGAGCCTCTCTTATCTTCACCTCCTGTTGTGGTAGTGCTGGTGTTATAGACATGTACTGCACATCTGGCCTTAAGTGGGCTCTGATGAGCTGAACTCAGGTATTATGCTTGCACGGTAGACCTTTACCCACTGAAGCATCTTCCAGACCCCAGCTACAAATCTTGATCACAGCTCATCACAGTGTCTCTGTGTCATAGCCCTCCTGAGTGTGGAAGTATCTTGAGAAGTCAGTCCAGGTGTGGAGAGGAAGGTGGCACCAGGAGCCTTTCTCTCTCCGCCTAGAGGATGTCATCACCCACGTAAAGCAGAGGATGCTGCGTCTGCATCTAGACCAGGGCCTTTCGGCCGTCTACAGAATTCCTTGGGAAGGTTTGAACCCATCTTGATCAGGCACTACAGCTGACTGTGAGGTGCTGTGCAAATTCTGAGTGGTGACCCTGGGAGTTCAAGTCCCATGAGGGGCTTCTTGGCCACAACTGGGGTACCTCTTCCAGTACTTTTGGCTGGTTGGGAGGTTCAGGGCTGGTGCATGTTTGTGACGAAGGCCCTCTAGTTAAAGAAAAGCCTCCCTGAGGCCTGGCCTTGTAGAACAAAAGGGATGGGACAGAGAAGGGGGACACTGAGGGAAAGGAAAGGAAAAGGAAAATACAAATAGTGGCCAGAAGTTCCCTTATGTTTAACACACTGTGGTATAAACAGAGCCACATGCGTGAGGGGGGAGAGCGTGGGCCAGGTGTCACTTTTGTGCTGTGTGTGCATGTGTGCACACAGGTGAACAGCATCACAGTAAATCTGGGTCGGTACATTTGGGTACGTTTCATGCTCTTGGGTCTTATTTCCTTCTGGTAATAGAGGTTGAACCAGGGCCTTGTGCATGCAAGGCAGATGTTCTCCCTCTGAGCCATGTATCCTCAGCTCTCTTTCATGTCTTTCTCCTTGCGGTCATGAGCATCCTTTACCAAAGCATGCTGGGGCTTTCCCGCTTTCCCTTCATCTCTCTGAATCCTGGACTGTCAGGTCTAAGGGAAGAGTCCGCCATACCTCAGAGCCTAGGGAACCTTTGTGCTAAGGCCCAGAGTGGTTGGCCTCCTGTGCATGTGTAGAAAAAGGAGCCAGCCAGTGAGGCTTCAGCAGAGAGACAGTGGGCAGGCATCCGACCTGATGGAAGGGACAGGGAGCCTGAGTTCTACCTAGAGTTCGGTTATTGCAGGATATGAATGCCTATGAGTTCAGTGGAAAGGTGGCCTCTGAGCTGAGGAAACGGGTGTTCCCCAGTGTTACAGAAACGGGGCTGCGAGGGCAGGACTGGAGGACTGACCCCAGCCCTTGCCAGTCCTCCTCACTTCAGTGGAGGGAAACTAGCGTCTTATTCTGGGCTACTTCCTTCAGTGGCCATCTTTGTCACTTCTGTTTAGACTTGTGGATTAAACACTTTTCTCATACACAATCTCATTACATAACTCAGGCTCATATCAAATACAGTCTTCCTGCCTCAGCCTCCCTCGTGCTGGGCTGGCAGGCGTGTGCCACCAGGCCTGACTTATATAATCCCCCCCACAAGAGGTTTTCTGTCATCCCAGAGCCCTGTGCCTCTCTCTTCCTCTTACCTGTGATCCTAATGCGAATCTTTTGTATAGGATGAGTTAAGTGGGCACAGCCCCAGTGACCTGGCTCTGGTTGTGTTCCTAAAGGGTCTTATATAGAAATCTGACGACATGGCGACTTCTTGGGGTAGAAGAGTTCAGGTTAGGGACTCAGCCCTGGGGATCATCCCAATGGTAGCCCGTCCTGTGGGAACAAGGTCAGTGGTTACTGTGTCTCTGCTAGCAGTTACCAGTTCCTCATGCTCCTGGCACATCTCTCTCCTGCAGAGGTCAGACCCACAGCTGCTGGCCCAGTTCTACTACGCTGATGAGGAGCTGAACCAGGTGGCTGCAGAGCTGGACAGCCTGGATGGGCGGAAGGAGCCCCAACGGTGCACACTGCTCGTCAGCCAGTTCCGCTCCTGCCAGGTGAGTGGGCAGGTGGGGGCATCAGGGTATGCATCTTCGTCTTGGAGGGTCTTGTGGGGGAGATTCTTGCTCGGGTAAGTGTGAGCAAGGATGGATGTTGTGACCTGTCCTTGGTAAATATGTACCTTTGCCATCTGACCATGCCCGGAAGGGTTGTAATCAGGGCCCTGGAGGTAATGAAGAAACTAGACCCAAGAGTAGCGTTTTTTGGGCAGGGTTTTTTTGGGCAGCGTTTTTTGGGACTGGGAGATAGACATAGTACAAGTGCTAACTGTACAGGGCATTTGGGAAGAGCAGAAGCTGAGGGCCAGGAGCTGATAGGGAGGTTCTTGCTCCGGCTGCCCTGGGTAATGTGTGCAGAGCTAGTGGGGGACGTGACTGCACTTGGCTGCTGACTCATGGTGCTGGGAGCGTTTGCTGCATAATTCAGAGACAGCCCTGGAAGCTGCTGCTAAAAATACCTTGCCAGCAGCATTTTCTTCCAGTGCAGCAAGCGTTCACGAGGCGTTTCCAGCAGGGACAAAGTTTTGTCAAGTGACAAGCACAGCCTTTCAGAAAGTTCAGGAACCTTCTTTGTGAGTTCTGGCTGGGTCCTCTGTTCTGGGAGGTGCGGCTGGTGCATGCTCACCTGGCAGCCAGCCCATTTCTGTCACTGTGGTCCTCAGGGCCTTGCTGCACGTGGTCTCTACAAAATAGCCAGGGTGATCATCTCCAGGCTGCCTCCAGGCGGTCGTTCCCATGTTCTTGTCTATGGCCTCTTCCCACGGAGCTCCGGTCTAAAGACCCTGCCTGTGCATCATAATCTGCTCCTTCTTTGGGTTCTAGGCTTCTCCAGGGCCAGCTTCCCTGCTTCCAGGAGCTCCTGCTGGAAACAACAGTTACTAGGGAGCCACCTGCAGGACAGATGCTTGGGGGGGGGGGGCTGAAGGCTCCTTCCTCCTGCTCCTGTCTGTTGGGAAGGAGGGCAGACAAAGCTGTGGACACTTAGGGATATGGCTGTGGCCAGCTTAATGTCTCTCTCTGACTAGCTAGGTATGCACTGATGTCAGTGACTATTATTTTAGGTAGATTGGGGAAAGGAATGTCAAGTTGGTGGTCTCTTCTTAGGTCAAGGGTCAGGGCTCATCATGGTGAGCCTTGTGCTGTGAGAAGGGTCTGGGGGAACACTTAGGTCCAGGCTGTGTCTTAAGGACACACCTTCTTTCCTTATCTTGGGGTCTGGGTGGGAAGCATGGGGACAAGAGATTGTGTACAGCCCTCAGCACCATTCCTTGTTACTTGGCTCCCAGGACCCTGTTCCCTGTCTTACCTCACAAGCACCATCACACCCACTTCCCTTCCTAGCCTCTTAGGTTCAGGATTCAGCTCTCTTCTTTTCTTGGTTCCTCCATGGCCACGCTATCTGTGTTGACTCAGTTTCTCTCCTGCCCCATCCAGACATCTACCATAGTGCTTCCTAGCCCCACTGGTACCTGTTAGATGGCTTAGGCCCAGCATGTGTAGCTTGGGGGCTCCAGTTCCCATTCTTGACACCTTGTGCAAGTTTTGCCCATGAACCCAGCATTTCATGTCTCTTCATGGTGTTCCAGCTGGCACAACTTTATCGAGTTTAGCCTGTGAGTGCTTGGTGCTGCTCTGTAGAAAGATAATGGATTTCTATAAACTGATCTGTGACCTGAGGCCTTCCCGAGGGAATGCAGGTCACACTGCACTGTTCTTCCTGTTCTCTGACCTCCCATCTTACAGAATCCCTTACCACTCTGACAATAGAAACATAGTATTCTGCCCTACCATATGGGTTCCCTCAGTTCAGCAGTTCTAATGCTTCCTGGAGACAGTGTCAGAGTTCAGGTGAGTGCTTCCTTTACCTGTGATATTTATGACAAAGGAGGCAGGTGTCTATGTGTGTAGATCACTTAGGGTGATATCTGGACATGGCCTGAGCAGGGCACTCCGTCTCTGTGGAGTTGGAAAATACTTACCATCCTAGACTGCAGATGGGTTTACCAGCCCAGAAGCCCTCTGAACCCTGTCTGTCCTTTGGTTTCCTGCACAGGTGTGACTGATGCCCGCTCCTGAGTTTGTGCCCTAGAGTGACTAGTCCCATCCTGAGGCTGCTCTGAGCCTGGCTACCTGTCATCTCATTAGCATAGGCAAAGACTCTATTACCTCAGAAACTGCAAGGGTTTTAGGGATTGTATGCCAAGAAACTGAAAGAACACACACACACACACACACACACACACATTACAGTTTTAAGCTGGGAGTCTCTATGTTGCTTAAGCTGGACTTGAACTCCTGGGATCAAGAGATATTTCTGCCTCAGCAAGTACCTGGACTGTGCCTGGTTCCAAAATGCATTTCATGGATCACTTTCTAATTCACGTACTAGTTTTGACAGTGTTCTTTAGAGTCTAATAGATATTGTATAAATGTTTTCTGCAAATAAAAGTTTGCGCTTCTTTAAAATTTTATTTTTATTAGATTGAGTGTATGCAAGTGTAACTGTTTGGGTGTGTGCACGAGTACAGGCCAGAAGAGGGTGTCAGATCCCCTGGAGCTGAGCTACAGGCAATTGTGAGCTGCCTTGTGAGGGTGCAGAGAATTGAACTCGGGTTCTCTGTAAGTGCAGCATGCACTTTTAACTTCTGAATCATCTCTCCAACCCCAGATTTTTACTTCTCTCTTCATTTTTGTGTTGTGTGCCATACCCTGCTCCCTGAGACCCTCCTGGGGTTCAGTGCTGGGCATACATGCTGAACAGATTTGTTCTCACCTTGGACAGTCAGTGGTCAGTCCTTTGTCATCAAGCGTATTGCTGTAGGATTTCTGCAGAACCCCTTTACCACGACAAGGAAGTTACCTTCTATTTATAGCTTTCCAACGGCTCTTACCAGGAATGGATGTTGGAGTTTTGTCAAATATTTTCTTTGTGGCTATTGGGATATCAAGTTTCTTATGGTAAATGGTATTGACTACCTTTATGTGCTTCCATTTTATTCTTGCCGTTGCCCAGCATCAGCTGCATGTGTGTGCTGCGAGGCAGGGCTCTGTCTGTGACGTCCACTAGTTCACCCCCAGTTCCTAGCACACAGTGAGCACTCAGTTTATCATAGAAACAGGGTGGGTACTGAGTGACTCATCTAAAATGCTAATTTTTCCTCTTCTTCTGTGTGTCTCTCTCACCTCTTTATTTCATTTTCTCTCTTTTTTTTCTTCATGTGCTTTGTGAGATGGGGTTTTACTTAGGTTGGGCTTGAACTCATAACCCTCTTGTCTCAGCCCCCTAAGTATAGTTGTGCACCACCATGGCTCCTGCTTCCTTCTTTAATGATATGCCTTATCCACTTTCTGATAACAATCAGGGCATCACATAAATGACGGTAAGCTGTGCCAAACTGCTGAAAGTTTGATAGCATGCCAGTACATACACTCAGGCTTCTCACCATTTCTGTAGTTAGTTACAATTATGTAGCTTTGGAAGAAATCTTGCACTCCTCTGGTCCTGTTAGTTCAGTATCCTCAGACAAGATGACTCCTGTATTGCATTATTACATATATTTTAACAACAAAAAACAATGGCATTGCTAGGTGCCTCTAAGTCAGAGGGCCATGGTTGTGAGAGTGGTGGAAGGTACCATTCAGTTCCCCAGGAGAAAAGGACAGAGGAATCAGCTGGGCATCACATAAAGAGAGATTTTGGCCCTATTCTTAACAAAAGTAAACTTTTATGATTGGGGACTTTAGCCAGTCACCTTCTGTTTAGGGTATGTCCCCCTGAGGCCACAGAAAAACAGATAAAATACCCATGTGCGCTCTGCCACCCGGCTTATGCCCCAAAATAACAACACACAAATTTTATTCTTTTAAACACTGCCTGGCCCATTAGTTCTAGTCTCTTATTGGCTAATTCTCACATCTTGATTAACTCATTTCTAATAATCTGTGTAGCACCATGAGGTGGTGGCTTACCAGGAAAGATTCAGCATGTCTGACCTGGTGGCTGGCTCCATCTTCCCTTCTTCCCAGCATTCTGTTCTGTCTACTCCACCCACCTATGTTCTGACCTATCAGGCCAAGCAGTTTCTTTATTAATTAACCAATGAAGGCAACATATAGACAGATGACCTTCCCACATCACTTTTAAACTGTAGAATGGCTGGGACATACGAACTCTGTTTAGTGTGTGTAAGGCCAGGGGTTCAATGCCTGTGAACAGCCACAAAATAGAAAAACAGAACATAAGAGATCAGGCCTGCTGCGTAGAAGCACGGAATCTAGAGCTTCTCTCTCTACTCTCATGGTACAGCATGCTTTTTATTCAACCTCCTCAAATTTTGTCAGGAAGTTCATGTATAGCATGGCCAGGTGTGTTGTTGCACACCTGTAGCTCGACACTTGAGAGGTAGAGAAGATTAGGAGTTCAAGGAGAGCCAAGTTTGAGGCCAGTCTGGTGTACATAAGTCTCTGCCTCAAAGTGAATTTAAAATGATACGAGTTCTCCATCTCTATTCAGGAAGGTTTGGTGTCTGGATAATGCACACCTACAGAATGTGTTGGGAGATGCTCTCATTTCTGCTTTTTTTTTTTGAAGGGAAAGGGCCATGAGTTTGTGTCAAATTGGTGCTATTTTTCTGTCTGGATCCAGAGGTTTCTCTGTGAGAATATTTCTAACCCTAGATTCATTTTATTGAATATATACAGAACCTTTCAGGTTTTCTGTTTCTTCTCGAAGAGCTTTGGGAGTCTACTGCAAGGTAGTTTTCTTCTAAGTTGTCAGGGTAAGTTGCTCGTGCAGCCATTTTAATATCTGTAGGCTGTGTAGCGATGTCTTCTCTCTTGTGAGCTGCGTCTCCTGAATGTGTTAGTTTGTCAGTTTTATTCACCATCTCAACTGAACTGTTTTTGGCTTTGTTGAGCTTCTCTTTCATGGGACTCTTCATAGCTTGTGCGTATGCATAGAGAGAATACACCTATTCCTGGTGGCCTGTTCCCCCAGGGAGGCTCTGCTCCCTGATTTACACAACTTCCCCAAACAGCTCTATCAACTGGAATCCCAGTGGGGAACCTTACAAGTTCCTGGCCAGCCCAGGCTACAAAATGAGACATTGTGTCAAACAGAACAAACAAGCAGCTGTGTACAGAAGGTCCCGAATTTTACAAACTATAACGTATGCAGACTCCAAGCTGCCGTGGAACTGTGGTCTCCATTTTGTTTCTGAAGATCAGGAAAGTCCGTGCCCTGCCATAGGTAGCACAGCCACTGGGGTGGAGTTGGAGCTGCCTTTGTATGAGGTGCTTGGCTGTCCTTCTGCTGGTCCCAGACCAGGGTTACTGCTTGGAGGAGGAGGAGTGTCTGAAAGAGCTGACCCAGCAGACTCCCTTACCTGGTAAGATGTGGATTTGTGTCCCTGAGCCTGTGAGAAAACTGAGGACAAGGTTCCCCAGCTGGTCATCACTGGGGCTGGGGGACCCTTTTGCTCATACTTGGATGTTAACTCTGTTGTAGAAACTGACAACCCCATTCCGGGGGAGACTTTCACATAGTGCAAGGGCTGCTTTCAATGCTGGCCCTTAGGAATGTCACTGCCCAGAGGTAGGTGGACATGCCAAGGATAGCCTAGGCCTGTACTGTGAATAATAATGCTTCAGAAATGGACATTGAAAGTTGCGCATGTGTGCACGTGCGTGCGTGCGTGCGTGCGTGCGTGTGTGTGTGTGTGTGTGTGTGTGTGGTGCCTGTGTGCAGACGTGGAGGCCAGCAGTACTCAGTTGCGCTCCACCTTATTTTGAGGTAAGATCTCTCTCTGAAACTGGAGCCAGCAAGTCCCCTGGGTCTTCCTGGCTCCACCCCTTCCCCAGTGCTGAGATCACAGCTGTGCTACTACAGGCTTCTTTTAAGAGTAGGTGCTAGGGATCCAAACTCGGGTCCTCATATTTACACAGCAAGCGTTGGATCTGCTGAGCTTTCCCCTCAGTCCCCAGAGTCAAGTTCTCATAGCAGTCCACTGACCTAGTGTCCGAGAGAATGTGTCTGGGCATGCAGAGGCACCTGGGGGAGCCGTGACATGCAGGGGGCAGGCAGGAGGGAAGTGGTCTTCTTTCTATGAAGACTGCTCAGTTGTTACAAAGAGTGATATGAAATCTGCTTCTCAGTCAAGTCACAGGGTTGTGTTCTAGCAACAGGCCACTAGGGGACACATTGGTATTGTCCCAGGAGGGAGTGGTTGTAGGCATTTCCCTCTGAGCCTGCTGTGGGGAGGCAGGATGTGCTGCCAGACGTGTGTGTAGTTCCGGTGAGCAATCTTTCTTTCTGTTTCAGGACAATGTGTTAAACATCATTAATCAGATCATGGAGGAGTGTATCCCTCAAGACCGTGCCCCTCGGGATTTCTGCGTCAAGTTTCCTGAGGAGATCCGGCATGACAACTTGGCTGGCCAGTTGTGGTTCGGGGCTGAGGTAGTGGGCAGCTGCTGGGATTCCTGCTCCTAACACTGAACACCCTTTCCAGTCACATCCTTGTGAACCTGCCCACAGGCACCTGCAGACAGATGCCTGGTGTCCTCCAGGGGTTCTACCCACCCTTTGTTTACAGAAGATGTGGTCTGCGTTTCCGTGGCCACTGGCCCCTTGGACCATCAGGGAGAGCCATGCCCCTGTCCTCTCCAGCACTGCCGGTGCAGATAAAGTTTCTCGTGTGATTGGTGGTTAGGGGCTTCTTAGATCCCCAAGCATCCAGGATCCTGTTACTGCTCCTCAGATACCAGCGTGAGCAGAGTTCTCTCCTGCCCGCTGAAATGGCAACGTAAGGGGGCACTCAGTCTTCAGAGGACCTCACTCGGCATCTCACCATAGCTTATCTTCCAGTGAGACAGTTGAGGCATGAGGAAGGTGCCTTCCCCAGTGGGGTCGTAGGGGACTTACTTCCTAGCTGGGGACTTCTGTACTCCTCAACAAAGTGAAGCTCCAGCTTATCTCCCTTGTCCATGTTTTCAAAACCCAGGGGATCCCAGGGCTATGACTGCAACCTGTCATCCCCTGTGCTGTCCTCGAATCCCTGACACCCCTCCCTGTGCAACCCCGGATCTTACCTGCCTCCTGCTCCATTAATGTGGCTGCTGCATAGGCTTGGCACCTGCAGTTTAATGCTCCCATTCAGGATAGACCTGGGAAATCAGTAACCCATTGCCTCAGCTGACAGGAAATTGCTTCTTGTCCTGATTCATGCTGATGGGATTGGCTGGTAGCTTGGTTCTGCCCTAAACTGGTGAAAGCCAGCTAGTAGACTGAGCTTCTTTTCTATACCAAAAGAAGCCAACTGGAGGCTGTGTGTACTCCTTGGTCTTGAGAATAGTAAACAAATATCCTATATTTCTGAGCATAGCTGGGGTCTCTCACAGATGTGCAGGTTTGGGGTACATGGAGGCCTCCTCACCAACCGCGAGTGGGGTACTTTTTTTGGTGGATGATTATGTGTATGGGGAGATCATGTTCCTATTAGCATTAGATGTATGTGTGCAAGAGGCATCTATGACTTCCCATAAAGGTCATGGCCTGGAGGGTAGCTGGACTCTTGCTGCTGTCTTGTTCCAGGACACAACCCCAAGTGTGGCCTCTGGATGCTCTTGGCTCCTAGCAGTCACCCTGGGCCAGGAGGCAGTAAGAATCACATTACTGGGTTTATCTACCCCTTGCATTGTGTCTTACACTGGGCCCTGAGGTCTTGAGGTGCACAGGGTCAAGTTCCCTGAGGCCATGCTCTTTCTAAGAGCTACAGGTCACTCTTAAGCATACTTTCCTGCCCACAGTGCCTGGCAGCTGGCTCCATCATCATGAACCGTGAGCTCGAGAGCATGGCTATGCGGCCACTGGCCAAGGAACTGACGCGCAGCCTGGAGGATGTGCGGGGCACTCTCCGTGACCAGGCACTACGAGACCTCAACACCTACACGGAAAAGATGCGGGAAGCGCTGAGGCATTTTGATGTTCTGTTTGCCGAGTTCGAGCTGAGGTGACCTTGAGGGCCCCGTGGATGTGCTTTAGACCTTTGGAACCATGCCTTTTGCTCATGAGTTTGGGGTGCCAGCTCTGGGGGCACGTCTTGATGTCTCCATGTAGAAAATGATGAAGGAGGAGTTGGGTGACTAGCCCCTGGGGAGCCTTCGAGGGATGAGGGAGATCAGAGGCCATGGAGTCTGGCAGGGCTCTGGCAGTCACAACCCCTGGGGCACAGGGCTCAGGAGAGGCCTGCTGTGCTCTGTGGACCAACTTTGTGATGCTCACAGACAGGAGATCCTTGATTTCAGTGGCCTCTGTTTATAAAGACTGAGTGTGGGATACCATGAACGGCCTCTAGAAGAAGGTGTGCTCTCAGAAGTCAGGGTGCAGACAATTGAGTATTATTTTCTTGTGTCTCATAGCAAGAAAAAGATTAGAGAGTTGGTAGTTCAGAAGGCCTGAAAGCGTTCTCACCTGGGATCAGGTAGATAAGCATCCCACAGCTGCTCAGCAAATATCCTGTGAGTCCTGTGCACATCTGGGACCACTCCTGGGCAGTTGGGATGCACAGGGTCTGACCTTGCACTCTGTGGGGGGAGGGATTGTCTCAGGCACCTGCTCCCCATTCATGGGTTCATATATGCGAATGCATTGCTTCCTCAGAGCTAGGGTCAAGGTGGGAACACTTAAGTGGATGGGGCGGTTTCATGGCAATCAAGTCTAAACTGGAGCAGGACTGGGGTCATGAGGAAGTGCCATATAAAGCCTGGGTTAGCAGGAACTCTGACTTAAATTATCTCTGTAAAGCTTGGAGCTGCGTATTTATGATCTCAGTGGCATTTCGTAGTGGTAGTATCAAAGGCTGTGGTTTTGATTTAATGTTCTTGTTTGGGGAAGCCTGGGAAGTTGGGGAACAAAGGTCTGACAATCTCCATGTTGCAGCTATGTCTCAGCCATGGTGCCTGTGAAGTCCCCCAGAGAGTACTATGTGCAGCAGGAGGTCATCGTGCTCTTCTGCGAGACAGTGGAGAGGTGAGGGCCGGCTGCTTAGATGGCATCTTGTCAGGGACACCCAGGTTAGGGAGACAGCACCCTGCTGCTTTCCTTACCCATCATGCCTGCTGGCGCCCAGAAGGCAGTGCCCTCACTCACTCTCTCCCCAGGTTCCCTCTGCGCTGGGCCGAAAGGGCAGGTGCTTTAGCGGAGTCTTGTGGCAGACAGACAGACAGACAGACAGACAGCAGAAGTCTCTCCCTTAGTAGGCAGCTGCTGTCTAGATCCCCCTCCCCCACATATATCCCCTAGTTCCCTCACCCCCTGCCTCCCTCTCCTCTCTGCGCCCTCATCTCCCACTTTCCTCCTCCTGCTTCTGCTGTCCTCACAGAGCATGGGGGTCCCTGAGGGTGCAGGCCTGATCGGCATGGGTGGATGGGTCATCGCTGCTTCCATCAGGCCTTGTTTGTCAGTTCAGTCAGAGTCTGCAAACAGAGTCTGGGGCTGAGATTCCCCCAGTGTTGACAGTAGTGCTGGTTTTGAAACTGACTAAATCACACCACAAGTTGTTATTTTTAAAAGGCTGATCGTTCGCCGGGTCTGCTTTCACAAGTGTTTCAATTTGCCAGAAAACAGGGTGACAGAAAATCCATTTTGCTTTGAAGTCCTGATGGTGCAGCACCTGTTTATGGGGTGTTATGTTGGGAAAGCCACCTGCTTACGGTGGGGGACGGGAACTAACCTAGATTCTCTAGGAGTGCTGGATTGGGGAATATTCTTGCCCCGTGTTTGTGCTTGACCCTTGTGTTGCCTTGGCTTCAAGGGTAGGCAAAGCACGGGTGATGACAGACACTGACCAAATGACGGGTATCTTCACACACACCACCCACCTCCTGCCCCCTCCCATTCTTTTCTGGGACAGGTGGGGCAGGAAAAAGACTGAGCTTTGGCCGCTCTTCTGGGGCTTTCCAAGCAGAGCACGGCCTTGTCTTCCATGCATGACTCTCCTCACCTGCCTGTCCCCTGGGGTTACTAGGAAGGCTGGGTGCTCTGCTCCCAACACGTGGAGTCTACCTACCAATACCCCTCACTCCCTTTCCCTCTGCCAGAGCCTTGGATTTCGGCTATCTGACCCAGGACATGATCGACGACTATGAACCTGCCCTCATGTTCACCATTCCTCGGCTGGCCATTGTGTGGTGAGTGCCCTCCACTTCCTGGCTACTGGTGATGGTGGTGCTCACACCCTGCAGACTCGGCTCCTGTCAACCCCTAGCAGTCCCAATCTGGTCCCCTGTTCTGCCTTGGCAGATGAGGAGCCAAGTGTATAGAGAACTTCATGCTTCCCCTGGTGGGGGCTGTGGGAGCTCCTGTTACAGACTGAGACAGTGAGCCCTGCCACTCGGACCCACACACCATGCAGGGTCTCTTGGGTATAGAGCAACCATGCAGGGCTGTGGGAGGCAGGCTGGATGGTGGCAGGAGGATGAGGGGCCCGCCCCAGCTCTCAAAGGAGAATAAGGTTGGTTTAAGCAAATAGTTTCTGGCCTGCGGGGAGATGGAGCACAGTAGGTTCAGGTGACCTGTGGCCTCCTGGCTAAATAGGAGACTTGGTGGGCCCTTTCCCACCAGAATGGTAAAACAGATCTGGAGAGAACGAGGAACTCACAGGTCAGCCTTTGGATTCTTGTGGGGTTCAGGGCATCAAGAAAGCATGCAGGATTTGGGGCCTCACATCCCTCAGAGACAATGTGCTCAGTCACTTGCTGGACATTCTCAGTGCCGTGGCCACAGGCAGAGCCCAACTGTTGGAGCTTCTTCCCCCTCTGTGCTCCATCTTTCTGTCGGGTGGGTGTTAATGGGGTTGGGGAGCTTGGTGAAGGCTGCCTGGGTTTGCAGTCTTGGGGAGGGATGGTCCAGTTATACCACCTGGAATACAGGAGCATAGTTGGGCCCAGAGTGGGGATGTTGCAACCTGTGGGGAGAAGGAGAGGGCATAGAGGCCAGGATGGGTCCAGATCCTGTTCACAGCAGGACCTCGGGAACCTAGAAGACAGACACACAGCAGCCTGGTGAAGATACTTTCCCATGGGAAGTGGAGACATGGAGCTGCTTCAGGACAGTCAATGTTCTGGTCTCTCAAAAATGGGGCACTTTCCTCCATTGCACAGGCAAGTGCAGGGCGCTGGTGCCAAGTCTTGCTCCTTGCCAGGCTTCTGGCTTGTGTATTTTAGATGTCTTCAGAGTAATGTTTGAGCAATGGCTGGTGTTTCCAGAGCCCTCTAATGGTCCAGCACCTCTGGCCCCCTGCCTCATACACTCCCCCTCTCCTTACAGAGTTCTCTTTCTTCTCTTCAACATACCCAGAGTACCACATCACACTCCAGGGCTGCCCTTTAAAATGCCCTTCATCAGCAGAGTCTGGGGGTGTCATGCCTTCTGAGGATGTTGAGCTGCCCCCAGCTCACATAAAGTGGGCTGAAGTGGCTGTTCCCAGGAGACCTGTAGGCCTGTGCTGATTGACAGGTGTCTCTGTGGTTCAGTAAGAGGAAATGGTGTACTTTTTTGGTCCTACCTCTTTGTCTGAAAAATAAAACAGAAAACTCTTTGGACTCTAAATCTTGTTTGTTTATACTGACCAGCATGGGTCTGAGAGTTTTTTGCTTGTTTATTTATTTATTTATTTATTTAATTTTTTTTTTTGAGACAGGATTTCTCTGTAGCTTTAGAGCTGTCCTAAAACTTACTCTGTAGACCAGGCTGGCCTTGAACTCACAGACATCCGCTTGCCTCTTCCTCCCGAGTGCTGGGATTAAAGGCATGTGTCACCACTGCACATGTCTGAGAGTTTTTAAGAATAGGTATTGACCCTTATCTTTATGTCTCTGAGAATTGACCCTGTAACACAAAACCCTGTCCCTCGTTTTAACAGACCCTTGTAGGTGCTTTGAAGTACAGTACCTGACACTTACCCATCCAAGGGCTGGCTTTCCTGGGAAACTCTGCAGAACCAGCTGCCATTTCTGGGTATGCCTTTCCTCCCTGCTCTGCCCGCTGCTCCTGGGTGAGTGCAGGTGTGATTAGGAGAAAACTTATTCCAAAGTCTCTGGGAGCACCCTGAAGCTTATCTTAGGCAGCAGACTAGTTTTAAAATAAACAGAGGTGTCAGACAGCCCTTGCTCTCACTGTTTCCTGATTTAACTCTGGAATCTGTTTTCTTTCTCGTTGTTTGTTGGTTGGAGGATGAGGGTGGGGTTTAAGACAGTTTCCTATAACCCCGGCTGGCCTTGAACTCATTATGTAGCAAATGACGACCCTGCTTCTCCAGTCTCTACTCCATCAGTACCAGATCACAGGCATACCCCACCATACTCAGTTTTATCCTGGAGTCTGTTTTCCATGTTTGTTCACCTGTGCCTGGACATGTATGGCTGATGAACAATGACCACTCCTCTCTGACCAGCATCATGGATGTTCTGTGTGCTGATGTCAGTGTTCATACTGCTGGCAACTGGGTCAGTAGCCCACCCAGATCAGTAGTCCTGGAGTTAATGAGGCCACTGTGGGTGTGAGTTTTGTTCTAGGTGGCGTCTAGAGGTAGATAGGACGCTCCTTCTACTCAGGGTGTAAGGAGGTCTGGAAAGAGCTGCGATGATTGAAGGGCTCTCCACAAGGCAGAGAAGATGCAGGGTATAGGAAAGGAGAGCAGATACAGGAACACGGAACTCAGAGAGTGGAGGTTTGGCTCATGACAGGGTCCTCAGAAGCAAGCCTCTAACCTCAGAACCAGGTGTGGATCTGAGGGATCGTGAGGTGCATTGTCCGCTGAGGACCTGTGTACCTGGCCCCACACTCATCCCGGGGGTCCTGGCATTTCTGTGCAGGAGAGGCTGGGTCTGGGGAGCAGCTTCCCTTTATGTTCAGATGTATTTTTAAGGTATTTATCTTAAAGCAGTTCCTTAAAAGAATAAAGAACCCCGATCCTATAGATTGAGTGTCACTTTCCAGCCAGCACATCTGGTTGGCCAACATGGGCCTGTGCCACAGGGCCACTATTGCCTACCAGCCCAGAATCCCACAGGCCCATGCCCTGATACACCTGGGTCCACTCTGCATCAGCCATTTCTCCCCACAAGGTTTGTCCACACCTCAGCAACCCTGTAGCCAGATCTAGTACCGCCCCCCACCCATTGCCATCTGTGTGAGCCTGGCCCTTGGCCCCACCTACACTTTAGTCCTGCCCCCTTGTCTGAGTAGTGACACCTCCTCCCCTCCTAGAGTAACAGTGGTCCTGGCATCTTCAAACAAGAACACTGCACCTGTTCATAACCTGCCAGAGCTCCACCTCCTCGATAATAGACCTTCCCACACCCGTGGGATGCCCCAGCCTGGCCTCTGCCTCCTGCATCCACCTTCTCCCCGATTCTTTCTTCTGTCCCTCCAGGTTCACATAATGGCTGTGCTTACTCTATTTGGTTTTTAATATTCCATAAGTACAACTTCCTACTATCTGACCCAGCCACAAATACTCAGGTCACAGTTTCACCACAGCTAGACTCGTGTACTGGTTGACACTAATTTCAGCATACTTGTATCACCCAGACTCCTCACACCCCTTGTCCTTTGTGGCCACTTCCACCACCCACATTTACACATTCACTCACGGAGTGGGGTGCATGAGTGTTTCTCTCTCTCTCTCTCTCTCTCTCTCTCTCTCTCTCTCTCTCTCTCTCTCTCTCTCTCTCTCTCTCTCTCTCTCTCCCCTATTTTCTGGTCCTGCAGTGGTATAACTAGGGTTGTGTGTGGTTGTGTATCTCCATGGGAAGACAGGCTTCCCTCCTGCACTTACTGCAGTCCCATAGAGCCTGGAGGGTGGGGGCACAGTGGGCTTTGGTAGAATTTTGCCACTTTGGGGGCTGGAGAAATGGCTTAGTGGTTAAGAACATTGCCTGTTCTTCCAAAGGTCTTGAGTTCAATTCCCGGCAACCACATGGTGGCTCAGAACCATCTGTAATGAGGTCTGGTGCCCTCTTCTGGCCTGCAGACATACACACAGACAAAATAGTGTATACTTAATAAATAAATAAATATTTAAAGAAAAAAAAGAATTTTGCCACTTTGATCTGACAAGGCTCAGATACATATTTATGCAGATTATCCAGAGACTATTGCTTTTAAAGAAAACATTTGAGGGACCGAATATCCAAAACCAAGGCACTGATTAAAAGTGATACTTCTGTCACGAAAATCTTAGAGGGAAACACTAGTGTCACGGAAGCATCCTCACTATGTTAGATACAAGATCATCACCAAATGCTGGCCTACAAGATTGCTTTTTCTGTTTGTTTGGTAGGTTTTTTTTTTTTTTTTTTTTTTTTTTGAGACAGAGTTTTTCTATGTATCACCTTGGCTGTCCTGGAACTCACTCTGTAGACCAGGCTAGCCTCAAACTCACAGAGATCCACCTGCCTCTGCCTCCTGAATGCTGAGATTAAAGGCGTGCGCCACCACCAGCAGGCCTTTTTTAGGGTCTCAGGTATCTCAGGCTGTTCCTTGCTGTGGATCCAAACAAGGACCTGAACGTCTGGTTTTCTTGTTTCCATCTCCTACATGATAAGCTTACACTGCTGGGGTTAGAACCTAGGCCTCATGCATGTCAGACAGGTGCTCTACCAACTGAGTTACAGCCTCAGCGCTCTGTAAAAATTATTAACTCTTCTGTAAACAGAAACGCAAGTGCTTTTACTATGGTGGTAAAGTAAACCACATATAACATAAAACTTGCCATTTTAGCCTTTAATTTTTTTTTCTTTTTGGTTTTTCAAGACAGGGTTTCTCTATGTAACAGCTCTGGCTGTCCTGGAACTTACTCAGTAGACCAGGCTGGCCTTGAACTCAGAGATCTACCTGCCTCTGCCTCCCAAGTGCTGGGATTAAAGCGTGTGCCACCACTGCCTGGCCTTTAAATTTTTATGGAGCCTTCATGGGCCTAAAGAGGGAAAAAAACCTTCAAAAAGGAAACACAAGGCAAAAAGGATTCATACAGTGTGTTTCAAACTTACTACAAATAAAAATGATGGCCTGGCCACTTAGACAGACATGAAGGCCAGGGAAATGGAATTAAGAGATCAGAAACCCCTCCATCTGTGGCCAGAGGATCCCAGATCAGGATGCCAGGAGCATTCGAGAAGGAAGGAATGCTCTATTCAGTGAGTGCTGTGGAACGTGGCCGCCACATCACACACTGTTGTCGCTGGCTCTGTGTGTAGATATTTAGCCACAGCCCAGTCTGGATGTTGTGAATGCATCTTTAAAATGAGTTAACATGCAATTAATAGAGTTTTGAGTTTGGTATATTGCCCTCAATAGTGCAGTGGGCCTCATAGAATCAGTTGAAATTCAAGGAGAAAACAGGCTCAGATCCCCTAAGTAAGAAGGAATTCTGTCGTGACTACACATCACTGTGTCTCCAGCCTGCTTGCCACCTGCCCCATGCAATTTGAATTTACTCTCCAGTCTCGTAAGCCTGTTTTCTCTCTTTCTGTCTCTGTCTCCTCTCTCTCTCTCTCTCTCTCTCTCTCTCTCTCTCTCTCTCTCTCTCTCTCCCTCTCCCCCCCCCCTCTCTCACACACACACACACACAGTCTCATGCTCTCTCCTTTCTCAGTTTTGGCCTTATTTATATAGCCCCCATCACAACCTGCTTTTGCTTGGTGTGAGCTTAGCAGATCACCGAGTCCAGAGGCAGCACAGCCCCTGTTTTCTTCTATGACTTTTGGTTCTTGCTTTGCACACAGAATCCAACCTTCTAAGTAGAAAATAGTCCCTTTCATCCTGTTTGTCACTTTTCTTACCAACCCGGGTATGTTAAAGAAGACCGTTAGGAACTGACAGGAATTCTGGGTGGGATGGTGGCAAGCTGGGGCTCTGCTGGCAAGGAGACCATGTCACAGCTGTGGAAACAAGCAGGGATCTCCAAGCAGAAAGCCCAAGTAACCCTACTATGTGCTCAGATGAGGGAGCAGAGGCACAGGTAAATGTTCAGTGGACTCCCGAGACACATCAACATGAGTGCCTGGGCCCCAGAGGCACCGGAGGAGATACTGGAGAAGGGTCCAGGCATAACATCCTGAAGGAGATGAGTTGGGAGTTGGCTGGTGGAGGCACTCTCAGAGCTGGACAGTGGCTCTGGGGCTTCCAGGTGGTGTCAGCAGGTGTTGACTGGGTGCTCGGTACAGGGAGGGGACAGTGAAGACAGCCCCAGCCTCAGGTGGGGGCATCTGGGAAAGGGTTGGTGTGGTCTGGAGTAGACAGCAGGCTGTTTCCTACCCTGACGGGTGGTATAGAAACTTGTTCTTCTAGCTCATGCTTGGCTTTTGAAATGACAGTTTCAGGCCTGATTCCTATGAGCCTCTACAGATTCTGCTTTTCACTTTCACTGAGGTAGATGTTAGCAATACATCTCCATCTTATTTCTCTGCAGCATTGAGGTGAGGAAATACACTCCATGGTTGTTAGATCCCCACTGTGAACCAAGCTAATAAACTTGACGGCAAAGTCTGGATAGTAACTGGCATCACCTTTCCCTTGACTTACTGAAACTCTGTTTATAGGAGGCAGAGGGACAAGCTATTGCTAAGCTCTGCTCTGGGGCTGCCCCAGGTTCGAGCTGACTGTCAGTCTTCTTACATATGTTGAAGCTGAAATTACAGGGCTCACTCAGAGGCCCGTAGAGCCTAACCAAACTGGCTTGTGTGTCTTGAATGCAGTGGCCTTGTGGTCTATGCAGATGGACCCCTGAACTTGGACCGGAAGGTGGAGGATATGTCCGAGCTGTTCCGGCCCTTCCACACGTTGCTGCGGAAAATAAGGTGAGGGCTGGGGACGGTTGTTGAAGTCAAGTGCTCAGCCCCCTGAATCAATGAGAGCTGGCCACACACCCTCCTGTGTGATACCTATGTCCACAGTGGCTGAAGCCAACCTTTATCTGCTCTGCCTGGACCTCAGAGTGGTTGGCAGCTCTTGCGTGCCAAGCTTTAAGGAATCATAAACTTCACACTGCCCAACCTTGGGTATACCACAGAGCTCAGTGTTTGCTCTCAGTTCATGAAAGCCCCGAAGTTCCTTTTAGGAAGCTCATATGTCAGTCCTGGTTTGCTAGGCTCCTGTGGATGTGCCGAATCTCTTCTACTGTATCATACCTTTCTCTTGTTGGACTGAGCATTCTGCCCAGTGGCTTGGTGGGATGGGTTGTTCATACCCTAGGGATGGCCTCATGATGGTCTGGAAACCATGTAGAGGCCACGACCACCCATCTCCTAAGTGTCTTCCTGGTGTTTCCTCCTTTGGCTCTAGACAGTGAGCGACTGTGCTGGATGGGTCTTTGTAGCACCATCCATGGGTCTATCCAAATATCCAGAGCTTCCTTAGACCCTGCGCTGAGCACAGCCAGTGAGGCACAGAATAGGGTGGATTTAGGCTCAGCACAGGGTGGTCTCAGGCACAGCCTTCAAGGCCAGAATTTCTTTGAGGGTGCATGGAACATAGAACTATGCCAGAATAGACGCCGCAAGAAGAGACCCCTGTGGGCAGCCTTGAAGTCTTGGGACCTCGGGGAGTCAGCAGACTGGGAGCAGGGTACTCAGTCTACCTGACAGTTCAGTTTATCCTGTAGATGGCTCTAGCTGTTTCTCTCTCCCTCTGAGTGGAATGCAGACCTTAGACTTGGAGGCCTTTCTTGGTTCCAGGACAAGGGATGACAGTAAATGAGGAGAAATCACAGACAATGCTGAGGCCAGGAAGGAAAGCACAACCATGCTTTGGCAGAGGTGGTTCTTGTAGGAGGGATGGGGCAGGCGCTGGGGTAATGAGAGGAAGCTCTGTGAGCTTAGGAGAGAGCTAGGCACAGAGATACCTGGCTCTTCTTCCCAGGAAGTATTTGACAATTTCAGGCAAGTCTTTCTTTGCCCAAGGTTCAGGCTGGAGGCCAGAACCCAGGTGCAGTGGGCTAGTAGAATAATCAGCCCTAAGGGCAGCCAGGCAGCGTAGCCGCTGGGTTCAGGTGCAGGAGGAGCCCAGGTACAAAGCCCCTTAGGAACAGTCCTGCACTCTCGGGAGACAGATGTATGCCCTAGGCTCACTGCCAATCTGCCCTGGAGACTTTTGCCAAATGTTGAAGGCTCATGGATTGGAGGGTTGGGAGGTTGGAGGCTGAGCTGGGACTCAGAAGGGCAGACTCGTTCTCTACGAGTATGGGAAGATGGAGGCCCACCAGCCTCAGAGTAGCAATAAACTTGTTGGATGTCTGAGCCAGCGTGACAATGGACCCTAATCGCCCAAGACAGCATCACTTGCCACTGCTAGAGCATTTTAGGTTTGATGTCCATCATGCAGTTCAGACCTGTGGAGGCAAGAAAATGTGATCAATGGTCAGGAGAAGAACATGTGATGCATAAGCTAGTTATCCATAATGAATGACTGTACCGCAGAACATACAATAGAGAGGGGACTGGAGAAGAGCTAAAATGTTCACTGTCGGAAAATAAAAGCAATGGGTAGGCCTAACAGCAGATCAGACCCAGCACGTTGAAGCTGAGGGAAGACCAGCAGAGGAAGCACACACTGGAGCACAAAAAGTGAGGAAGCAAGCAGACAGAACCATCTGTAGGAGAGACACGTGCAGCACACTCGAGTGGCTAACACACGCCGCTGATCCCAGAAAGGGAAAAGAGAGAATAAGCAGAAGCAATATCCAAAGAAAATGGCCTAGGATTTTCCAAAACTGATGGAAAGTTTACCCATAATATTCAGGATGCTCACATCGCAAGCAAGAGAAACATAAAACATCCCTGTGCATGTCACAGTAAAATTGCCAACAACAAAGACAATCTTAAACATAGTGAGGGGGGAATAAAATATTGCTTTAAAAGTAGTGTAAGACAGACCCCTCTACACACCAAAACAAACAAGCGAAAAACTGGGCATGGTGTCACACACCTATAACTCCAATATTTGGGTTCAAGTCCAGCCAATGCAAAATTAAGAAAGGAAATGAAAGTAAGAAAGAAAAATAATGGATAGGAGACATCACTACAAATGTCACAGATACTATGAACAATTCTGTCAGTGAATTTGACAAGTTGAGTTAAAGTAACAAATTTTACAAAGTAATCAGCTGACAGAAGAAATACAGGATGTATTGAGAGAATTTAATCCATTATTTATAAGCCTCCCACAAATAAAATATGAACAGAATATCATATGGACCAATATGCAGTTCCCCAACTTATGGCCATGAGGTGTTGCAGAACAGTGCGGCATTTTATTTTTTCTCCAGTAAATGGGCTGAGCTAATGGGAATTAATATGAGAAAAAAGTCTCATGTTGTTGTTTTCTTTCCTCGAATAATCACAAGGAGACTTATTCTTTCTTATGAATGCCTGGCCTTAAGCTTGGCTTGTTTCTAATTAGCTTTTCTTAAACTATCCCATCTATCTTTTGGCTCTGGGCTTTTATCTTTTTCTATTTCTGTACACCGTTCTTTACTTTTTACTCCATGGTTTGCAGTGTCACTGGGTGACTAGCCGCTGGTGTCCTCCCTCTTCCTTTTCTCATCTCTCCTTCTCATTTTTTCCTTCTATTAATTCTCTCTGCCTGTCAGCCTCGCCTATCCCTCTCCTGCCTACCTATTGGCTGTTCAGCTCTTTATTAGACCAGTCAGGTATTTTAGGCAGGAGAGGAACACAGCTTTACAGAATTAAACAAATGCAACATAAAAGAATGCAACACATCTTTGCATCATTAAACAAATGCTCTACACCATTAACAAATGCAACACATCTTAAATTAAAATTCCACAACAGTCTCATTTATGCATATCTCTTGCTACTGCAATCACAGAATCATTTCCAGATAGCATAGAGGTATAAATGTAAAAAGAGAAACTATTGAGCTTTTGGAGAAAAACAGTCAAGATCGTTGTAATCGTCCAATAGACAGCCATCTCCTAAACAGGGCACAGAAGGGCTAACTGTAAAAGAATGTGTGGTTGGTGATACAGGGTTGAGCATTTTACCTAGTGTGTATGAGGCCCTGGGTTCAGTTCTCAGCACCACTAAAAATACAATGCATTAGACGTTATTACATTTAAAAATGTCACTTACCAATAGACATCTGCAAGAGAATGAAATCTGGGCTGAAGAATTGGAGAATAGGCCCATTAAGAACTTAACTCCAGCAGGGCGGTGGTGGCGCACGCCTTTAATCCCAGCACTTGGGAGGCAGAGGCAGGCAGATTGCTATGAGTTCGAGGCCAGCCTGGTCTACAAGAGCTAGTTCCAGGACAGGCTCCAAAGCCACAGAGAAACCCTGTCTTTTTAGAAAAACCAAAAAACCAAAACAAACAAACAAACAAACAAACAAAAAACCCAAAAACTTAACTCCAAAATACATAAAGAAAATCAATCAAAAAGAAAAAGGGGGGTACGTTTTGAATAGGCATCACACGTAGGATATGTGAGCACTGATAAGAATGCACACTGGAGCCCAGCCTCATTCCATCAGGCTAAGTAAGGTTCCGTTACACGTGGACCAGAGAGGATGTGTTCGTGAGGGCCCAGGGCAGAGCTGCCAGTGAGGCCACAGACCTGTTGTGTCCAGTTGCTCTCCAACTGTTGTTGATCTTCATTGTCAGCTTGACAGGATTTAGATCATCTGGGAGACACATTGCTGGGTGTATCTGTCGGCCCTGCCTTAGACTCATCCTAGCCACTCTCACAAAACCAGGCTGCATGTCCAAGTCCCAGCTTTAGTGTCCCCTTCTTGAGGAACGCATTCCAAACTCAGCCAGGGGCCCTAGGTGGCTAGGCCATGCTTGCCTTCTTCCTACAAAACCACTGGTGTGTTCCTAGGTAAACAGACATGTGTTGATGGTATTCTTTAAAGCAGAGGTTCTCAACCTGTGGGCCATGACCCCTTTGAGGGTCTCGTGTGAGATATCCTGCACATCAGATATTTACATTGCCACTCATAACAGTAGCAAAATCATAGTTATGAAGTAACAACAAAATAATTTTATGGTTTGGGTCCCCACAACATGAGGAACTAACTGTATTAAAGGGTCACAGCATTAGGAAGGTCGAGAAAACCTGCTCTAAAGTTTTTATTGGTGTTGAAGAGATTGCTTCTCACAGCTAAAAACACTGACTGCCCTTCCACAGGACCAGGGTTTGGTTCCCAGCACCCACATGGTAGCTCACAACCATTTGTAACTCCATTTCCAGGGGATTTGATGCCCTCTCTGGCTTCCATGGGAACCAGGTACACATGGTACACAGATATATATGAAGGCAAAGCACCCATATACATAAAATAGAAATAAATAATTTTTTTTAAAAAGCTTGTATTGGTTGGGTGGTGGTGGTGCACGCCTTTAATCACAGCACTCAGGAGGCAGAGGCTGGCGGATCTCTGAGTTTGAGGCCAACCTGGTCTATAAGAACTAATTCCAGCACAACTAGGANCACACACACACACACACACACACACACACACACACACACACAGCATTTGCACGCACATGACCACAGGTTCACACACACCTACACACAATCTAGGCTGCTGCCACATGTCTGAACTCAAAATACTGAGGAAATGGATGCAAGAAAATTGAGACCAGCCTCATTCCATAGTGAGTTCAAGGCCAGCCTTGACAACGTGAAATTCAAAAAAAAAAAAAAAAAAAAAAAAAAAAAAAAAAAAAAAAACTAAAAACAAAATGAAAAGCTTTTATTAATACAGTCACAATATTCCTATGATCAAAATCTCATGCATGGTAGACAAATGCTCACCACTGAGCTATGTTTCTGGCCAGTGAGGCTTTAGCATTCCTAGTGAGAGGTTCCAGAATCTCATTTAAAAATATAATTTACAAATATAATTATAGCTACTTGCACTTCCACCCCTATGATGAAGAAAAGAGCTTCCTTTTAAAGTGGAGGGCACAGCGCATGCCAAGCACAAGTGCTTGCTGCCCGACTCTTCAGTGTGGGTGTCAGCTTTGGGGGATCGCCTCTGCAGTTGGCAGAGGCTACTGTGACATTTGAGACCCTCAGCCTGGTTTCTGTCTTGACCTGCAGGGATCTGCTGCAGGCGCTGACTGAGGAAGAGCTGCACACACTGGAGCGGAGCCTCTGTGTTTCTCAGGATGTGGAGCTCCCCATCCGGGCAGATGCCCAGGCACCCAGTGCCCTGGCACCAACCTTTTCTGCCTCCCTTCCCCCTGAGGAGCCACTTTCAGCCAGTGCCAGCAACCCAGAGGCAGAACTGGCCTGCTCAATGCAGTATGATGATCAGGAGTTGGAGGAACTTAGCCGCATGGTCCACAGAGCCGGAGATGAGATGTCATCTCTGCTTTCCCCGCCCAGCGCCTCCCAGTCCCCAGCACATAGGCCAGGCCCAGAGGCCAGCCCCCGAGGGGAAGCCTCTCCAGCCAGAGCCCAGCTGAAATCGGGCAGTGATGAGGAGGAAAGGGTATTCTTCATGGATGACATGGAGGTGACAGAGTCTCCTGCCAGGTCGGAATCCCCAGGGGGTACATTTGAGTTGACAGGTAACGGGGAGGGCAGTGCTCAACAGAGAGGACAGGACAGCCAGAGTGGAGAGGTGGGGGTGGGTGCACCTTCCTTGGTGAAGGAGGAAGACCGGAGCAACAACAACATTGAGGACGACAAAATAAAGCTGGCCAGCCTTGTGGGCTCCACTTCCTGCAGCTGCCTGGACTCACAGCTGTACCTGGACGGCTGGGAGGTGAGTGTAGATGATGCTGAGACCGCCGAGATGATTGCACATCGGACCGGGGGCATGAAACTGTCGGCCACAGTCATCTTCAATCCCAAGTCTCCCACCTCCTTGGACTCAGCCGTGGCAACTCAAGAAGCCACAGGCCACGGTATTACCCCATTGGAGCCCAGGGCAGAGGGGACAGCGGACAATTCACACAAAGTCGGCACTGCAGCCACCAACTGCCTCCTCCACTCCTGTGTGTGCTGTGGGAGCTGTGGGGACAGCAGGGAGGATGCAGTGGAGCGCCTGCGGGAGAAATGTGGTCCAGGAAGCATCATTAGTGCCTCTAACCCTTCTGTAAGCTTAGCCAAGGCTGGGGACAAAGAGCCTGAGAGACTAGATGAAGTCTGGCCTTCCTCCAATGTCACCTTGCCTGCAGAAGATGCCTCCAGTGGGCAGGAGCCCAAAGCTCCTGCTTCCAACAAGTGCCTGGCACACACCTCAGGGCCTCAGGTGGATACAGCAAGCAGGTTGCAAGGAGAGGGTGAGGTCAAAGACCTGTCAGAGCCAGAGACCAGAAATCAGGACCCTGAGAAGTCCTCTGTGGCCTTGGGTGACAGTGCAAGAGAAGACGTGGCCCAGACAGAACCCCAGCACCTGTCGGACTCCAGGTAAGTGCTGATTCTGTTCTAGGGACCAGACTTATTATCCTCTTGCATTCAGAACATGTCCTGGCCAATTCTCAAAGCACTGAGATGCTTCATCGTGGGGTTTCTTGGCCATCAACAGGTTCTGGTCCCAAGGCCTTGATGTCTGAAAGGATCAGGTATGGACCGGCCCCTGGAGGTTCCCATCCCACACTAAGTTAAACACCTTACCAATGATCTCCAGGGGTATCTTTCAGGTAATGTGGGCACAGGGTCGCCCTCTTTCATCTTGGTAGCTCATTCTAACCCTGGTGTAGCCCATGGTTAATGGGTGTAGTGGGAACTAGGCACACAGCCTGCAGACCTTTCTTCACTGCCATACCTGCTGGGCTTACACAGCTGGAAAGAGATTCCCAGAAACCCTGACTGTGGACAAAGCCGTGCTGAACTCTTGAGGCTACCCTTGGGCAAATTCTTGGGCAGTATCCCAAGACCCCTGGCCTTCCTCACCTCTGTACTCCCTCTGTTCCTTGTGGCTCTTCCCTCTCTAGAAGACCCCTCCCTGCTGTGGTCTGGTGATATCATGGTAGAGTCTAGAGTAGACACGTTTCTTTAGAACTGAGGCCTCTGTCTTTGCCTCTCACCTGAGTGTTCTGTCCATAGCAGCTTTTGACAAGCATCACTGATGTTGATTGCATGGTTTATTTTGTCTTTATGTTGGGGGTAGGAGGAGGGGCAAACCCAGACTGAGTGGCTCATACATTGTTGTGATGTCTTTAGAACTCTGCCTGTTGGAGACCTACCTGGACAAGGGAGGGAGAGTAGGAGAGGGTCTCCACTCAGAGGTCCTGGAATCGAACACAGTTGGGTGTGTACAGGTTGAGACAAGGCAAAGGACAAGGTAGGGCACAGATGTAGGAGGAGGGTATTTGCATATCAGAGGGCAGAAGCTTCTGAGCCATGGGCAGATGCTCCTTCCCATCCCTCATCCCTTCCTGTGCAGCAGATGGTCACCACGCTCCCTGGAAGCCTGTGGGAAGAGCTAATCAGGATCTTGTGTCTGTCCTAAATCCCAAGGCTCTCCCGCTCACCGCATGGCTCTTGCTCCTCTACACACTGTGGGACGGGACTGTAGAAGCCACTGTGGCCGAAGCTCCTAACCTGCCTACTCCCTAGCCACTGGTAACCTCAGATCTGCTTTTGGCATCTTTGATCTTCTGACTGTGGACATTGAGACTAAGTCATACAGTGCAGGCCCTTCCATGACCCTCCTCTTTTCCTGAGTAGTGTTTCCAAGGGTCATCAACACTGCAGCTAGAGTGACACTCGGTGCCCTCCTCCAGCTGTATCTCCTCACTGTGCAGAGGGGCCCTGCCATGTCTCTCCATGTCTCTCCCCTGTGTCTCCTCACTGTGCTGAGGGCCCTGCCATGTCTCTCCATGTCTCCCCCGTGTCTCCTCACTGTGCGGAGGGGCCTGCCATGTCTCTCCCCTGTGTCTCCTCACTGTGTGGAGGGCCCTGCCATGTCTCTCCCCTGTGTCTCCTCACTGTGCGGAGGGGCCCTGCCATGTCTCTCCATGTCTCCCCCGTGTCTCCTCACTGTGCTGAGGGCCCTGCCATGTCTCTCCCTTCACAGCTGACAGCTGTGTAGGGTGTTTCGTGGCTGGTAATGTTGCTGTGGAATTCTTTTTCGAGTTTTGTGTGGACAGGTGTTTTCATTATTTTGGGTCTCTAGGAGTAGAACATGCAGGTCATCTGGCAGCCAGCTGTTTTCCACATGTCTGAGGTTACTTCCGTCCTACAAGTGTTTATGTGAGGGGTTCAACTTCTTCACATGGTCCATGGTTGTTAGGTAATTTTCTGTCTGTAGAGCATAATCCATCAGTACGCAGTCAGTCAGTTGCCTTGTCAGACGCACGCCTGTAGTTTCAGCCCTTGGCAAGCTGGGGCAGGAGAATGGCAAATTTGAAGCCAGCTTGGGCTACAGAGTGAGAACTTGTCTCAAAACCAACCAAACAAGAACCAAAGTGACTTGAAATTGCCTGTTCTTGCAGTGTTGAACTTTGCATAGACTTATAGGAACCACCACTTCTATTTAACTCAGTTTTAGAATGACATATAGAATGTTTGCATGCTTTCTAGATAAATCTAAACAAGTCAGATGTAAAGAAGTCTGTCTAGAGGGACTTTACTCTCTTGTGTCTGAAGGGAAGAGGTGTTAAGTTTCATGGCCCAGGGGTGGACATCAGGGTGCTTGCTCCTGATGTTAGGCAGATGGCTCTGAGCTCCAAACCCTCTTCTCCACCTTGCTTCCTAACCTCTAGCCCAAGTCCTCACCAGACTCTCTTTGGAGATACCCCCACTTACCTTTACCGAAAAGCAGAGCCCAGACCAGGTTGGGCTGGTGTGCATTCAATCAGACCCTGGTGTCTGCAGGGCTACATCCACACTCCCGCTATTGTAGATGGTGCCGCTGTGGACTCCTACTGCAGAGGTCTCTCCTGTTCCTGAGGCAGCTCCAGCTTCATAGCCGAGTCAACTGGAATGAACTAACTTCCCAAAGGCTGCCAATGGCTACCTTGAGGCCTCTGGCTCAGTTTATTGGTGAGTGAATTATTTTCATACAAGGCTGTCACAAAAACCCAAAAATTCCTTAATGGAAGAGTTGTGTGTCTTTTTTTTAAGTTTTGACTTGCTCTTTTTCCTATTTGTTCAGGTAACAGCCAGCAAACATCTAACATTTGGAAGCTTCTCCCACCCTGAGCAGGGCTCTTCACAACATGCCTCTGCATTTAGACCCAGTCCAGCTCAGCACACACTCAAAACTCAGCTGTGGAAAGGTGAGACACCCACCTGCTGGCTCAGAAGACCTCCCACCTTCCAGGAAGCCTGTTTAGAAGATACAGAGGGTCTGAAGAGCAAGCATTTGGCAGGAGACCAGAACCTCAGACAACCGTATGTGGGACAAGCACTGTGCTTTAGGGAGCTGGAAGAGGTCAGCCTGCGGCCACCTGCCTATCTCTCCTGCCCCAGCACTGGCAGAACTGGCACGGGAGCACTGGTCATGTGTTCTGTGTCATGAGCACATGTCTCAGGGACCAAGCCAGCTACTGGAACCTACCCAGGAACCAGATGGACGTGGCAGGTCCTTCAGGACTACAAGGAGATGATACAACAGTGTGTTCTCAAACAGAGGCAAGAGGCCAGCCACATGCAGGCAGAACATCTGCTGAAATGCAGAGTGAGACCTCAGGTCTGGCTAGTGGGACGACATTGTGACCAAGTTTTCTCATGACGCACATGGTCTCATGCACAGGGGTGCTCTATTCGTCAGGGCTTTCTAAAGGAACAAAACTGTGTGTGTGTGTGTGTGTGTGTGTGCGCGCGTGTGTGTGTTTGGGGATTTGCTAGGTTGTCTTATAGGATGCGGTCTGAGACTCTAGCAATGGCTGCTCATGCCAGTAAGGCTGCAAACCTGGCAGTTGTTCAGTCCATAGGCTGATGTCTCAGCAGTCCCAGTTTGGGGCTGCTGGAGGATTCCCGGGGAACTGCTCACTTCAGTCCATGTTGCAGTCCTGGATAAGCTGATTCTAAGATGGTTGAAGGACTGTCTCAACAACAGGCTAGATGACCAGTGGGGTAAGGACAAGCAGGCAGAAAGCAAAGTTTCCTTCCCCTCTGTCCTTCTGTGTGGCCTGTGAGCAGGTGTCACCCACAGTAACTGTGGGTCTTCCTGCTTCAGATAACCCGGCTAAGAAAATCCCTCACAGGAGTGCCCAGCATCTTGTTTCAGTTGCATTCTGTATGCAGTCAAGTTGACAGTCAAGATTATCCATCACAAGCGGGCCGTGATTCTCCTCTAACTCTGCAGCTGGGAGACAAACTCAGATGCTAATCTGCCTCTCCTTGGTGTCCCTGAAGGGGACAGTTACATTCAGTCTCTGCAAGCAGCAGGAGTCATTTCACTGCTGCTATGACTTAGTCATGGGGTGGCCTCTGGTGGAATGTGGCGTGGAGCGTCTAATGAAGCGTGGGTAGGCCCTGTGCTCACAGGCTTCTGTCCAGTGTGTGAAACTTACCTCTCTGTGCTACAAATGGGAGAGAAGCCGGGAGCTGTGACAAGAGACCTGCCTTCAAGGCTGGAGTCCCCCATTTCCCTGGAGTGTGTGTGGCTAGAAGGTGGAAGGTTGCCCCTGTCTGGGCCAATGCATGGAAGCAGATGGCCTGGGAGAGAGTGTGGGCCCTACTAGAGAAGCCCCTCCCCAGGTGGTCTTCTAGTCCCGGCTGATTCAACAACCAGCACCGTCACCCAAGGGTGGCAGCTCATTGTCATTGGTCGGCACAGATGCACTGACCCTGCGGAATGTTCTGGAGCCTGTGTTCTTTAGTTCTTTGCTTTCTGCTGGCTTCTCTCCTATCTGTTCAGTGGTCAGAGATGAACTTTTTTTGGTGGTGGGGGGTGACTTTATTTAGTTTGGTAGTTTTTGGTTTGTTTGTTTGTTTGTTTGGTTGGTTGGTTGGTTGGTTGGTTGGTTGGTTGGTTTTTCGAGACAGGGTTTCTCTGTGTAGAATAGCCTGGCCTAGGACTTGCAGAGATCCACCTTCCTCTGCCTCCTGAGTGCTGAGGTTAAAGGCATGAGCCCAGTGAGAGTTGATGGTTTTAAAAAGCTGGTTTTCTCCCACCTGGCCTTAACTTCCTGACTCAAAACATTCTTTGGTGCCAACTCCATTGGCTGCTTGCCAGAGGATGAAAACCACTCAAGTCTATCTCCCACCCTGGACACTGCAGAAGTATTTGCTGTAGAAATGACACGGATCCCCTTTTTTTTTAAAAAAAAAAAAAACCTCTGATTGTAAGTGTGGTCCCTGCTCATTGTAAAAACTTTAAAAACATTAAGAAGACTAAAAGAAGTAAATAAAAATTTCTACATTTTGTGAATAGTTTTATTTTTCTACTAAAAGCATGATGTTGTGAGCATTTCTTCACAAAGTTCTCTTAAAACACAACTCTAAGCCAGGCGATGGTGGCGCACGCCTTTAATCCCAGCACTCGGGAGGCAGAGGCAGGTAGATCTCTGTGAGTTCGAGACCAGCCTGGTTTACAGAGCTAGTTCCAGGACAGGCTCCAAAGCCACAGAGAAACCCTGTCTTGAAAAAAACCAAAAAAAAAAAAAACAACTCTAGGGGCTGGGGAGACGGCTTAGTGGTTAAGAGCACTGACTGCTCTTCCAGGGGACCTGGGTGCAATTCCCAGCACCCACACAGCAGCTCACAGCGTCTGTAACTCCAGTTCTGGGGACTCTACTGCTCTCTTCTGGCTTCCTATGGGCAGCAGGCAAATAAGTAGTACATAGACAAACCTGCAGGAAAACACCCATACACACAGAATTGAAGATGAAAAGAAACCCGCTACTCTGAATGAAAGGGTATCGTGTCAGTGGACCTAGTCCAGTTACTCTGTGTTTTCAGTTTCTGTGTTGTTAGCCTTGTACAGCTTCCTTTGTTTTTTCTTTTTTCTTCAGAATTTATCCCAGGGTCTAAGAGAGACAAACATGGATCCACCTAGGAAGGAGAAAAGACAATCTCCTGAATAAATGGGGAGCTTGGTGGGCAGGGGGGAGGGGGGAGGGAAGAGGGGAGGAAGAAAGGGGAGTGGGAAAAAAGTATAGCTCCAATAAAAACAGTTTAAAAGAAGAATCTATCCCAGGGTCTAGAATCAACACCACAAAGGTCAAAGACTTCCCAGAGAAGCCCTGACTTAATGTACACAGCGTGCATCCTCCAGGGTGTGCCCATCTTTGCCAACACAGACGTCCACTACACATCTTGCCAACCTGGGAGGCAAAGCCTGGCCCCCTGTGGGCTATGTGCTCTTTTTTTCTTTGCCTCATTGTATAGCTGGTTTTCTAGTTTTCCTCTTTGCCCACAGCATCCCTCTTTCGGGTGTTCATAGCAGACACCTTTTTCTGATCTCTTACTGACTGTTCACTCTCTTGTGTTGATGCCTCCGGTGTCTTTAGTTCTACTTTGCCTAGCTAAGTTTACAAAAATTCTGGAGAATTTGTTCTGCTTTCTGTTGCTCTATCGCTGTGCATGTTGTGTGCTGTGTTGCTCCTTATCTCCTGGTTGCCATGGTTTCTCTTCCCATCAGCCCTACAGCAGGGATGCCTAGTGTGAGGTGAGGCTTGAAACCACACCCAAGGAATTGGGCCACCTGGCCTTTGTCTTGTTTGGTTGTGGTTTTGAAATTGGGTCTTTTTGTATAGCTCAGACTGGCCTTGACTCTACTCTTGCTTCAGCCTCCAGACTACTGGGTCTGTAGACATCTGCCGCCACCTGACCCGGCCAGGCTTTGAAAGTGTCAGCCTGTAATTGCTAGACTGATAGCCATCTCAACTGACCTCTGACTTTGACTCAAGAAATCGGGAATGGTCACCATTTGTGTCTCTCCTTCAGAAGTCTGCCTGCTCTATGTGTTTCCACTCTGTGGTTGCACCATTGTCGAGGATGATAGGAACTTCCAGGGCTACCCTAGGCTAGGCCATGTCCCTTGATTGCTTTATCTTGCAGCCTTGAGGTAGCGGCCGGTCACAGAGGATTGATTGTTGAGCGCTCCCCCCCCCCTCCGCCAGAAGTACCAGACGGAGCAGGATGGGCAGGCTGGGGCTGGGAAGGTGTGCACTTGCTTGGGCTTCACAGCCTATGCTTATTCATCATCCGCAGCTGAACCAATGATGTTTCTCAGCCCATTAGCTTCTTGGTAGGGAAGAAGCAACACGGCACAAGGACTAGCCACACTCTTGCCTTCTCTTCTCCCCCCTGGTCGTCCCTCCTGTAGCGCTCACCATTTCCAGCCTTTGTCACTAATGGTACCCACCGTGGTTATTCTGACCCCTCCTTCTTTAGGATTGTCTCTCATGGTCAGGCCTCACCATCTTGGCTGTTTTCCATCCTGATTTTGTGCTCTCTGTCACAGCTCTGGATTTTGCTGTACCAGAACCCATTTCTGCTGTGTTCCACTCTCAAGGGCCAGAGGTCAACAGCAGGTGAGGTTTATGACTCAAGCTTAAGCTTTTAGTTCAACCTCTCCTTTTCTATTCTATCTCTGGCCTCAGATGGTACCTGTCTGTCTCTTTGCTATGGTCTGAACCCTTCTGCTCTTGATGGGATGAGAACTATGGCTCATGAGCACCAGGGCTCTGCATGCTTTGGCAACTCCGGAGAGAAGCCTGCAGCACACGCTGTGTAGACAGAAGCTCCAGCACCCCATCCCCTCTTTTCTCCACAGAGAGGTAGTAGATTGAGGTCTACCTGTTACCTCTAGGCCATGCCAGCCCACTTCCGGTGGGAAGGACAGGTAGGCCAGCACATCAGTAAAACAATAGTGTGTTCCCAGCTGGCTCTGATCACACATAGAATCCCACCCAGCTAACAGATGTCAGGAACAGGCTGCTTGATGCCCTGAGCCAACCCTAGTGTCTCAACCATGTGTCACCGCTGCCTTCTGACCTCAGTGGCGTGAGAAGGCATGCTCTTCCTTCTATTGCAGAAAACAGCTGCAGCATCTGGAGCCCCAGGGTGTCTGAGGCATCCAGGGGCATCAGTCCTACACTGTACTTCAGAGGGAAGAGGAGGCAAGTCAAGGGACAGGAGTCGCAGAGGCAGTGCTCTGGGCACAAACCTCACCTGGCCCCAGCATGCTCTCCTGAGGTTTCTGAAGACAAGAACCTCCTGGGGGGCTCAGCAGAGGACCAGCGCTGGGTGAGGCTGACAGGGAGACTTGATCTGTAAGTCCAGCTTTGATCTGGTGGCTGTGGAGCTTGGGACCACAGGCCTTGGAGCTCTTGCCCTCTCTGCCAGGCTATGTACACCAAGTGCTATTCCTTCAGGAGCTACCCAGGGCCAGGCACCGGGTGTTGTCCTGGACAGTGCAACCACCATTCCTAGTCAGGGGTGTATGAGATCTCATGTCTGCAGGGATCACAAAGGGCCCCATCCACTGTACCCTCTGGAAGGAGAACAGGAATGACTTGAGATGAGGCACAATGGTGCCATCAAACCAAGCTGTTCACAAGTGATATCTTGGGGGCTGGCACAGGGCAAGATTAGGAATACAGTATGGATGATCTACCATAGTCTGGCTGTGTGGGGGCTGGGTTCTCCCATGAATCCCATCTTGGCACTAGTCACATGAGCTCCCAGGTGGAAGGAATCCCTGGGAAGACAGTGGCAATCTGCGTAGTACTGTATATAGCAGTGTACATAGGGTCTAGCGCCTGTGTATGTAACAGGCTTCCAGGCAAGGGAGGTTCTTCTAGGTGATGGGCCTTCAGCTGGTGTAAACAGGCCTGGCCAAAGGAATGGCCATGGCCACAGGGTTCCCTGTACCGGTCCTTGCAGCCTGCCCCTCAGCCCTGACCCCATCTTCTCTCTAGCCTGGTCACTTGGCAGCTCCCACATCTCATGACCAACCACACCCTGCTCCTTATGCAGCTGCATCCTCCAGCAAGTGCCCAGAAGAGATCGGCTGGTTTCTAAGGTGGGGACTTGCTGGCCAGAGCCACTCCTCAGCTGCCGTTCCTTATCTCTGTCTGTGCGCTCAAACCAGAGGACCCGCTTCTGCACCCCTCTGTTCTGCCTCTGGTCACCGTTTGCTTCCTTGGGCCACAGCACTTGCCCCTGTGCTATGACATCTCTCTTGATTCTTTCCAGTGTCCAGTTCCTAACATTGCAGCATGACACTGTCCTCTACAAAGTTCACACCCAAGAACTGTAGTGGGGTCAAATGTTAGTGGCGCACACCTTTAATCCCACCATTTTGGAGGCAAAGACAAGCAATTTTCTGAGTTTGAGGCCAGCCTAGTCTACATGTTGAGTTCTAGGCTAGCCAGGCCTACATAGTAAAGATCCTATATTAAAAAAATATATATATGTATCAGCCAGGCGGTGATGGTACATGCCTTTAATCCCAGCACTTGGGAGGCAGAGGTAGGCAGATCTCTAAATTCAAGGCCAGCCTGGTCTACAGTGTGAGTTCCAGGACAGCCAGAGCTAACAGAGAAACTCTACCTTGAAAAATCAAAATAAAAAATGTTTAAATAAGCTTCTAGTTCTGGACTGCAGTTTAGACACACCTTACACCATACCACCAGCACAATTACTGCTTTTGTTGAGCCAATAGGGCACTTTGCCAGTGCGGTCTCGGGTATTCTGTGGCTGCCTTTGAGCAGGCATTTCTATGGTTATCCCTGCTGATCCATGGCTGCAGTGGCCTGCCCTAGCTGATTCCAGCTGCTGGACCACCTGCTAGAGCCATCCGCAGTGTCTCCCAGCAAGTTTATGTGGCATGGTGCTGCTACTCCTGTGTCTGGGTGGGACTTAGAAGCCTCATTAGGGGAATGCTCTGGCTCAAGGCCAAGTGGAAGTTAGCAGCACCACGGCTGTTGCTGGCTGTTTTTACTCTTACTTTTTTTTTTTTTTTAGCTTTTTTTTCTGGAGGGGGGGGCACCACTCAGCTCCCAAATCACATGCAGAGGATTATTCTTAATTTATGAATGCCAGCCTTAGCTTGGCTTGTTTCTTGCCAGCCTTTCTTAACTTAAATTACCCTATCTTCTGTCTCAGAGCTTTTATCTTTTTCTATTCCTTACACTTTTCCTTTCCTTCTTACTCCGTGTCTGGCTGTGTAGCTGGGTGACTAGCCCTTCAGCCCTACTTCTTCCTCTCTTGTTCCCAGATCTTTTTCTCCCACATTTCTCTTCATATTTATCTATCCTGTCTGCCAGCCCCTCCCATTTCTCTCTCCTGGCTTGCTATTGGCCGTTCAGCTTTTAATTAGACTATTGGGTGTTTTAGACAGGCACAGTAACACAGCTTCACAGAGTTAAACAAATGCAGCATAAACAAAATTGTAACACACCTTAAAATAATATTTTACAACAATGGCCTAGAAGGCAGTGGGCCCTCAGAATGTCCCCAGGCTTAGCACTCTTGGGACTTGAAGTCTCATTGTTGATATTTTCCCTTCTTCCATCCTTTCCCCAGTTTCTTCCCTGTTCTATTCTGCTCAATGTATAGTGTGTATGTGTCTAAGTATATTGTATGTGTGCTTGCATGCACACATATATACATTTGTGTACATGTAAGCATATATTACATATGTAAATGCACTTTTGCTTATCTGCGTTTCCTTACTTTCTTAGTGCACACACCTACTTCATATTTAGTTTGCAAGTAGTGATGTGGAGGTTAGGGCCCCATACCATAATAATGGGACCTTCCTAAGAGCTGGCTGAGTGCCACCCTGGTCCTGACTATGTCCTGGAGCCCTGATGTCTCCTGAATGTGTGAGCAGCATTGTAGGCTGATATATAGATGAATCTGGAGCAGAGAAGATGGGCTCAGAACCTGGTGGGCAGACAGGACCCACAGGAGTAGTTTTGGCATCTGTGGAGGGATGGCTGTGGTAACTGAGAGGCAATCTTCAGATTGGGCACCATTGTACTCAGTCCTAGAGGGGAAGGACTGTAGACTCTGGCTCACAGTAGATGCAAAGCATCCCTCCCTCCTGGGATGAGGTCATGGGGGTGCCGGCATGGGCAGGATTTCCTCCCCAGCGCATCCTGCATATACATCTCTCAGGTCACAGCCTGTTGGCCTACAGTAGGTACAGGTGGCGCTGATGGACCGCAGGCTCTGCCCGCTCACAGAGGCTATTCCATCACCGTTGCCATCCAGGTTGGCCTCTGTGAGGATGGGGCCTCCCAGACCTGCCTGATGTCTCCTCATGTCCTCCGTCTGGATAGCCAGCAGCCAGCTGTAGCTATTAGAGCCTACCTGTTAGACTGTAGCCAACTGTAGCTGTTAGAGCCTACTGTTACCCTGGAGGATAGCTGTGGAGTCTTGCTCACTGTGTAGTTTCGGGCCTCCTTAATCAAATCTGGAGATATTTCTAGCGCAGACCCCAGGAAGTTTAGGATCAGTCATGAGGGTGATGTGTCCACAGAATATGGGCAGACCCTTGGTCATTCCATACTGGGGCAGCTTCTATTCTGTTGGCCTATCTAGATCTTCAGAGGGCTGTTGAGGCAGCCTGTGACCCCAAGGGCTGTCCTGGTGGCCTTAACTCTCTCTTCCCCGTTAGCCGAAAGAGCTTTGTCTCGGCCCTATGTTGCAGGTCTAGGGTCCCACAGCAGGAGGACTATGATCACCTCAGGCCCACCCCTCCACAGTTTGTGGTCAGGTAACCATCTTTTAAGAACTGACAGCCTCACTTCCCCATTTTGTAGATTAAGTAAACTGAGGCCCTGACAGAGGTGGTGATACATAGGAACCTTCAGCTCATACTGTCTAATTTCCTGAGAGCCCTTTACCTTGCCTGGGACCCCACCAATACATTGGCAGCATGAGACTTGAATGTGTGGTCTTGGTCAGTAGTTGGTAGAGAGACTGAAACTGTAAAGAATGCTCCTATCAAACCAAATTGCCCATCTCAAAGGGCAGCCCTTGTGGACCTAGTACCTGCTGTGCCTTGGTCATGGTCAGGACTACTTGCTGTCCCACAGTGACTCTCTATGTCTCAGAGGGTCCTTTGATTACTGTAGAATGTGGGCTAAAACTCTGATCCTTTTCCTGCCTCAGAGAAAGGCTCTGAGTGCAAGGAGAGAGGCAGGTGACATAGAACTTCATAGGTTAGAGAAGGGTATCCCCTCAGCTTCTTCCACCCTCACATGGTTGGAGTCCCTCATCTGCGATGCTACTAAGTCACTCTGAGAGACTTGGTAGAAGCAACTAGCCTTAGTGAAAATTGCGTGTCACCAGAAACCCAACCCCACAGGGTGCTGTCTCTCTTAGAGACGTCTCAGCTTTCTGCCTTTCTTGGTTGCCAGCAGTCAGTCTTCAGGTGCTGTGGCATCCAAAGCCCGCACACAGAAGCATGAATCGAGACCACCTCTTGCTGTGCTCCATGTCCAATTTTCAGGCTGAACGCAGCAGCAAACACTCTTTGCAGAACATTTTCCTAGATGTATAAACATTGATTACAAGCTCCAAGTCCCCTAAACGACTTAAGCTATAATTATATGTTAGGTATGACTGTTTCCTTTGACTGCGTGGAACACTGTAAACGTGCTGCTTGCATGGACAGCTTCTACTCACAGTGTGGATGTCCCCTCCCTGCAAACCACTCTGTGCATTATTGCCCGGAGGCAGCTGTCCTGGACCAGATGTTCTTTGTCTGGTCATCAGGACGTTTTCCTGCCATTCTGTGGGTAAAGGGATCTCGTCTCTGGACCAGGCCATCCATCGGGGTCATCCAGTGGGTGTGAGATGGTCTCAGGAGGGGCTCACGGATTCCACATCTAATCCACATCTAGATTAGAGCAAGAGTTACTCTAACAAAGTGCCAGACACTGAGGATGCCTAAGGCCACACTTTGCTCTCGCGTTTTAGAGGCTGTCATAGTGCACTCCCGCTGAAGGTTCTGAGCCTTCCTGCCTCCTCTAGTTCCTAGGGCCCCTGGCATTTCATGGCTGATGGGAAGTCTTTTCTGTCCTTCATAACGACACTTCAATCAAGGTTATCTCATCTTGAGATCCTTCACTGAAGAATCTCAAAAGCATCTCTTTCCCAACAAGCTCACAGCCCAACCCTCTGGGGTATGAGGTGGGTGTGTCACACTTGAGGGCATGTGGCATTCACCATGGCATCCGAATCTGGGGCTTCTGATCATTCTCCTCTCCCACTGCTCCCCACAGGGGCACCGTTGACTATGTCTTCATGATACCATCAGAGAAGTCATCAGAAGAGTGCCTGGCCAGAGGCAGGAGGCTGCTGCAAGCCTTGCACACTATTCCGCTTCTTAATTCATGCAACATCAGGTCAGGAGAGCCTGCTTGTGTAAGGACTCCTCTGTCTGTTCCACAGATGTGGAGGCTAGTGTGTGTATTGGGGTCCTTTGGTGTAGGTCCAGAGCAAGAAGAAAGAATGTTACAGGTTTTACACACTCACTAAATATGCTGTCTGAAAGATGAGTCCGCAAGCACTAATCATTCAGACTTGGGACAGGAAGAGTTTTATGTTGTGGAGTCTGTTTGTGACCCGGCCAGGCATGGTTTCCCCCATGGGACATTGTGGTGGTTTGAAAGAAAATGCCCCCCCCCAAAGGAAGTGGCACCATTAGGAGGTGTGGCCTTGTTGGAGGAAGCAAGTCACTGTGGGGGCGGGCTTTGAGGTCTCTTTTGTTCAAGATTCCCTCAGTCTGACAGGCAGTCGATGTGCTGCTACCTTTTGGTCAAGATGCAGCTAGTACCACATCTGCCTACACACCGCCATGCTCCCCGCATCATGATCATAATGGACTGAACCTCTGCAACTGTAAGCAAGCCACCCCAATTAATTGTTTTCTTCATAAGAGCTGCCATGGTCATGGTGTGTTTCCACAGCAATAAAAACCCAAACTAAGACAGACACTGGAACATACTCTGAAGGAGCATGAAGCTCCTAGAGGCATGCAGGAAAAGAATGTGGTGGGCCAGGGACATAGAAAACCCTATGGCTGCATTGTGCCTGGCTTCTCTATGATAGCACAGGGCAAGGCTGAGAGGAGTGAGCAAGGGGAGAGAGGTTAAAGGGACAAGAGATGAGGGATCTAAAAAGAGGAGAGAACTTCTGACTTTTGCATGCAAAGCTTCTCTGCCCTGGACCTGTGGGAGTCTTGCTAGGAGCTGCACTGTTTAGGGCCTGGACCTGGTACAGCCTACACACCGGGCTCGTCTGAGTCATGGGGCACTGGAGACATAGGACACTCCTCCATGAATAAATGTCTTGGGGATTTTGTAATAAAGTATGATAAACAGCAGTAGATGCTGCAGAGGGAAATGGTCATTCCTCAGTCTTGAAGGCAGGAAGTCAGCATCAGGGAGTCTTGGAGCTGGTTCTATCAGGGGCTGTGAGGGAGACTGTCCCAGGCTACCCTTCTGCTCCTGGTGGTGGCCAGATGAGTTTTTTGACTTGAGAAAATGTCACTCCCAACCCATGCCTCCGTCACCATGCTCTTGTTTCTGCATGTGTGTCTGTGTCCAGGATCACTCTTTTTATGAGGCTGCCAGTCCTGGTGGGTCAGGTCCCTACCCTGCTCTAGTATGACCTCATCTGCATTCATGATACCCACAAGGATGCTGTTTGCGAGTAGGACCCTCTCTGAGGTCCTGCAGGCTAGGACTTCATCATGCAAATGAATGGACTCCATTCAACCCAGCACAGCAAGCACATCTCCCTGCTGGAGCCAAGCAGGACTGTGAGGCACCTGCTGTTCAGCATGCTGACCATCTGCTATGGGTCACTGCTGGTCTGCAAAGAGGATGTGACTCTGGCAGATGTTACTAAAGCCTGTTCCTACAAGGGTATCCTGCCCTGCCTGTTGTAGTTTAGGGTCACCATTCCTGTAATGACCAAAAACAACTTGGGGAGGAAAGAATTTATTTCCATATAATGGTTCACCATCAAAAGCAGTGGGGGCAGAAACTCAAAAACAGGGCAGGAACTTGGAGGCAGGAGCTGATGCAGAGGCCATGGAGGGGTGCTGCTTACTGGCTTGTTCCCATGGATAGCTCAGCTTGCTCCGTTATAGAACCCAGGGATAGCACTATCCACATGAGCTGGGTCTGCCCCCATCAATCACTAACTGAGAAAATGCCCTGCGGGCTTGCCTACAGTCCAGACTTAAGGAGATATTTTCTTCATTGAGGTTTCCTTCTCTCAAATGACTTTAACTTATGTCGTGTTGGCAAAACTATCTAACACACTGCCTCACCCATGACTCATGAAGAAGGCAGAACTAAACATGTTGTGGCCATCTCAGCTCTCTGGAGCTTTACTCTGGGGGACTGAGATGTCCAGGAGAGTGGGACTGACCAGGCCTAGGGCCTTAGTGTGGTCAGCGAGTCCTTCATGTCTAACTTCTGGGTAGGCAATACTTGCCTGTTATTTTCACCTCAGGGGACAAATCGTCAGCAACGTGTTTGGTCTGGCTCCCACTGTGCCCTGGCCCATTCAGCACCTCTCTCTTCTTTAAGCCTCTTGGTTCCATTACCATGAGCAGGCCCAAGGGTGCCACCTACTGCTGGCTGCCACTTCCTTCTCTTTGGGGAAGAGAATATTTATGTTTGTTTGTTTGAGACTGGGTCTCATTATGTAACTCAAGCTAGCCTCAAACTTCCCTTTCTTCTGCCTCCTCCCCAACGCTGGGATTATAGAGTGTACCGCCATGACTGCTTTAGTTATTCTTCTCACCAGAAAAAGAAATACTTGATATTTCCCAATATCTCATCTGTGTTTGTATGATACTCTAGGTTTTTTTTTTAAGCTGGTAATTATTTATTATTTTGTGGTTGGAGGGCAGGGACATGCATGCCACAGTGATTTTGTGGAAGCCATGGGACAGTGCAGGCATCAGCTCTCTCTCCTCTGTGTGTGGCCCCTGAACTAAACTCAGGTCCTCAAGCTTAGCAGTGAGTGCCTTCATCTGCTGAGCCATCTTGAAGGCCATTTTACTTCCTATCCTTTCCAGTGTGTTCATGTCATGCCTGTTGCCCTCAATGCCTTTACTCTTTGCCCTGGTTGTTTTTTTTTATTGTGATTTACTTTTATTTAATGAAATTTTGATAAGCACACATCAAATCTGTCACTTTAACTGTGCTGTCAGCGGTACTGTAATCCACACTGCGGCTTCGGTCGGCCACCATTCCCTTCCCTCTCCAGCACGTCCTCCTCTTCTAAGCTGAATTCTGTCTCCATGTACCTGCCCCAGCCCTTGGCATCTACCTGCTGTATTTACTGTCTCTCTGGATTAACCAGCTCTAGAGACCTCACATAATAAAACCTCGAGGGATTTGTCTTTTGTATCTGGTTTCTTTCACTTAGCATGTTTTAGGGCTCATCTACGTTGGAGTATTGCCGTAATCTCTTTCATTTTGAAGGCTGGATAATATTTCACTGCCTTGTTTATACGCGCATCCTCCTTCATGGACTCTTGGGTTTGTTTTCACCTCTGGGCACATGAATAATGATGCTCAGAACATCTCTGTACAAATGTATCCCTGGGTCCCTATTTTCAGTGCTTTTGAGAGAGCTGGGCGTGATGGTATGTGGCTTTAATCCTAGCACTTAGGAGGCTAAGGCAGGAGGATCATGAGGTCAACCTGGCTTATACAGTGACACCTTCTCTAAAACAATAAAATTAGGCAGATGTAATGTCCTACTCTTGTACTCCCACGATAGATGTAGGTAGAGGCAGAAGGGTCAAGAATTCAAGGCCTCCCTCACTACAATAGCTAGTTTGGTGCTATTGTGGTCTACATGAAGCTGTCTCAAAAATAAAAAATAAAAAAAAATAGAATCACCTGATCCAAGTGTGGTCCTTCCTTTAATACCAGCACTCAGGAAGCAGTGGCAAGTGTATCTCTGTAAGTTCTCAATTGGTGAGGCTATCAACCGCAGCCAGGGTATATGCAGAAGGGGAGGCAGTCTTCTCCCCTTCTTTCCTCAATAATCAGCAGAGTCAATAAGGCCCACAGCCCCAGACAGAAGCCAGGGGCTTTACCTCTAAATGAAATGGAGCCATCTAGATGTGGGGGCCTGGAGCTCATCCTAAGGATCCCAGCAGGACACCAGTTTCTGAGGCTCAGCATGCCCAGCCCTGTCTCAGATCTCCAGGCTTCTCTGTGTGCCAATAGACATTCTGTGCTTTAGAGTATGACAACGGAACAGCAATTAGGGCAAGACAGCATCTGTGAGTGTCCCATCCAGTAATGAAGGAACCCACAGGGCTCTAGGGCTTCTTCCAGGCCCAGCCCCTCCTTCCTGGATCGTCTACCATTGTTGAGTGTTCATGGCATCTCACCTTTGTGCTCCCAACTGTATCTGTATCCAAGCCTTGTGTGTTTTCCCACTGCATGTCCAGGGGCTCATACAATATGTAAGTTAAATCATGACTGTAGTGGGCTTGGTAGCCCTGGGAGTGGGTGGTCAGATTGCGGTTGACTCTGCATCCCATCATGGAGGTTTGGGCTCCTTCCCAGTTTTCTTCTGGAACATGGAATTCAGTTGTGTCAATAGATATACAGACAGCGGATTCAGGGCTATGTTAGCAATGGTCCACTGAGCTGTAGAATTGGGGCAGGGTTACACAATTTAATTTTGATGGCACCAAAATACTTTTCCAAATGGTTGCAGTAATTTGCTCTCCAACAAGACAAAATTCTGTTTTCTGCTCCTGTTGGGCAGGCTTTCCTCTAAAATACATCAAATAGTCAAGTACCCACAAGCATTTGAGTCAAGTCTTTAGTATAGAAAACAGACCAATAAATAAATCAGTTTGCAGCAAAAGGTCATGAGTTGCTGTCAGTCAACTGACTGGGGTTCTTTTACTCTACCTAGGAGAATCTGCAGTAGACAAGGAGAAGCTCTCCCGGTGCTGGTAGTCCTGGGCCCCTGAATGCCGGAGGCCTAGGGATTAGAATGGCAGACCCAAAGACTAACAGCTTCAAGCAGGGCTTTACTGTTCCAGGGTATGGATGTAGATGCTGCAGGCTTAGACAGTCTAATTGGAGACTTGTTGTTGTGGTCTTAAACCACCAATGGCCCCACTGCTTGGCAGCAGTGAGAAGCAGCTGGTGTTAGAGCTAATGAAGGGTCCTTGGGTGCTGGTGTGCTCAGCGCTACAGGGAGCAGTATCACAGCCTAGGGTGACAGGCGCTTGCACTTAAAGTTTGGCAGCTTTCTGAAACTTCTGGCAACTAAGGAAGGCTTACAATTTCCCTTCTCTATTCTTCTGCCTTTCTGCCTTTCATGTGTTTATTTAATGTGCATGAGTGTTTTGTCTACATGTATATTTGTGTACTACATGCATGCCTGGTGCCTGTGGAGACCAGTAGAGGAAGTCAGATCCCTTGGAACTGGAGTTACAGACAATTGTGTGATAGGATGTAGGTTCTGGGAAGCGAATTCTGGTCCTCTGGAAGAACAGCCATTGCCTCTAGCTGCTGAGTCTTCTTCTAGCCCTCCCCGTCTGTCTCTGGCCTCTGAGCTCATACCCTGACATTTCTTCTGCTCTATGCCCCCTGCCCCTTGTTATCCCCGCTACTCTGTTCCCCATCATTTCCACCCGGACTCTGCTCTGGGACTTTTTAGCAATTCAGGGCTGTAACCACAGTTGTTCCGGTGGTTTCTGCCTACTCTGCTGTAGATTTATGAGCCCTTGCTTTGTGTTTGGAAGCTCAACCTTGCTAATGGTAAAGATCAAAACCAGACATGGCAAACTCTTTAGTCCTGAGCCTCCCCCAGCCTTTAATTTTTGGTTTGGGCTTGGCCAGGAAGAGACCTAACTTTTCGGAGATTTGGCTATAAATACCCTGTGGAGAGTCACAATGAACTCCTAAAGAACAAATCTAATAAAACTAGCCACTGGGGAGAGGAGGAGCAGGTGTCTGGAGGGGGAGACTATTCGCTTGTCCTGTGGCTGCTATACAAAGTGCCACAGTAAGTGGCCTAAATTGCCAAAAGTGTATCATCTTATAGTCTCCAGGCCAGAAGTCTAAAATCTGACAGAGCTCTTCTCCCTCCCGAAGCACCAGAGAGAGTCCTTCCCGCCTCTTCCAACTCCATGGAGCTCCAGGTGCCCCTTGACTTTTGGCTGTACCGCTCCAATCTCAAACTTTGGGCATGTGGTGTCCTCTTTATCCTGGGTCCCTGGGCCTCTACCTTCGTGTCTTACAAGGGCACTTGTGTTTGGATTTAGGACCCACTGAATAATCTAGGGTAATTTCAATGCCAGACCCTCCTCTTAATTGCTTCTGAAGACATTCTCTGTTCAAATAGGGTCCTGCTCACAGGTTCAAGGGGTTAGGTGTGCACATATTTTGGGGGGTTGTGTTCTGTTCCCACAGATGGCATGAGAGGTCAAAGGGTCTGCCATAGAAAGAAGTTGGGAGATTATGTTAAGTGAGGGTGCAAGATGGAGTAGGTTAAGCTAGAGTAAATGCCACATCAGCTCATGTGGAAAGGCTGATGCAGGGGAGTAGCTACCAAGCTAGAGCAAGGCAGTACTGGATCAGTCAGTCAAGTGCATTGTTTTTTAAAAGTGGACACACTGTTGGTGTTTACATGATAGGAAGAAGCATGTCCAGACCATTCAGCTCCTCTGGAGAGAAACTTGAGGACAGGCTTGCCCTGACCCTCTGACCTCCAGCTCCAGAGGCCCTGTGCTGGTTGCTTTTTTCAACTTGACAGAAATCTAGGCATTTGGGAAGAGGAAACCTTAATTGAGAAAATGCATCTGTAAGACTGGCCTGTAGGCAAGTCTGTGAGGTGTTTTATTAAGTAGTAATCGATGTGGGAGGGCCCAGCACACTGTGAGTAGTGCAGCCCTGGCCAGGAGTCCTGGATTATAGAAGAAAGCAGGCAAACAACGTTCCTCCTTGCCCTCTGATTCAGTTCTTGCCTCCAGGTTCCTTCCTCAAGCTTCTGTCCTGACTTCCCTCTACAATGGAAAGACCCGAGAGTTGTAATCTTAAACTCTTTCTTCCCCAAGTTGTTTTTGGTCATAGTCTTAATAGATACCTTAACTAAGACAGGTCCCTAGCTGTGGCCCCTACTCACCTCCCCTGCCTCTCTTCTCTGCATTAGCTCCACAGCTGGCTCCTCCTCGTTAGACAGCACCAGACTGGAGGTGGCTCCTGCGGTCATGCCTCTCACCCCCATGGCCACCAGAGAGAAGATTCGGGCCAGGTTCCATGGCAGCCATGACCTGATCCACCGCCTGTTTGTCTGCATTTCAGGTATGACCTGGACCTGGGACACGAGCGTGGGGACAGGCAGGACATGTCCCAGGAGAGAAAGAACAGTGGGGCTGGCCCAGCTTGCCCTGGCTAAAGCAGAGGGCAGTGTGGTCTGCGGAGCAAACCTAGGGGTGGGACCAGATCTGTCCTACAGGGAGGAGGGAGCTCTGTAAGTGAAGGTGGAGTAGCATTTTCCTCCAGGGGTGGCTGGGAGCAATGGGATCCGTGATCAAAACAGTCAGACCCTGGACACTACCTCAGGCTGGGCTTTACCCTGGGATCCATGGCTATACAGAGCCTGTTTAGTGACCCTGTAGTCAAAGTTACTCAGGGCGGTGTGGTATTGGGTAATGGGAGAATGTAGACATTATTTGTATTCCCATGCTTCTGTGATGGCACCAGGTGCTGCCATAGGCACAGTGTTCTGGGACCTCTGTGGGTGTCTGTTTTAGTCGTGGTGGCTGTGACTCTGGAAAGTTATATATTCATGAGAGCAGCTATGGTGGGGTTGGGCAGGAAGCTCTCATTCCTTCCTATCCTCTCTTGATTCCCGAGTTTGTAATTATGGCAAGGGAATCCTCTCTTAAAGGGTTGGGAATTGCTAATTAATCCGTGAGCTCTGGGTGTGTCCTGTCCAGCACATGGTAGTGTGGTCTACCGAAGGATTGGCTCAACGCAGCCTTCTGTCCCCCTGTCACTCCTCCCACCGGCTTCTCTTATCAGGTGTAGCTGACCAGCTGCAGACGAACTATGCCAGCGACCTGAGAAGCATTCTCAAAACACTGTTTGAGGTCATGGCCACCAAGCCTGAAACCGACGACAAGGAGAAGCTAAAGAAGGGTGAGTGCTGCTGCAGGACAGGCTCAGAGGCCCTTGCCAACCACTGTGTCCACTGTCCCCAAGAAACTCACACCCCAGGATCTGCCGGACCCAGTGTGCCAGGTTGTCGACTTGGGGAGATGAGTGTGTAGCCCGGAGAAGTGGCTCCCCATGGCACCTTGCAGGTGGGTCCCTGGCTCTGGTTCTTGCATAGACTGTAGCCGGCCATCCAACTTTTCACTGCAGACAGAGGTTGGGGACCAGCCTTCCATCTTAGACTAGACCAGGTGTCTAGACGAGGTACAGTGTTAGTTACAGTCACCTGTCAGTGTGCAGAGCCCAGCCTGAGTGACAAAGGGGACCCGGCCCATTCCTCTATGAGAGGGTGGCATATCCACCCCAGCTGCCTCATGTTTATTCATCTTCAGCTCACTGAAACATGCACGTGTGCTCCCACATTCACTCGTAGGTACATACACGTACACGCTTTTTTGTACATGCATACCTTACATACACAACAGATAAACAGATATTTGGCAAGGAAGGGAGTTTGCTCTTTGTCCCTGTAGGGTCCTGATAGGAAATGGGACTAGGCACTACTGGTGCTAGCCTGGGGTACCTGTTTGGGGAGAGCTACTACCTCTCTGCACAAAGGCTTCTGCCCATGAGCTATCTGGGTATATGGGATAGCCCAGCTCGTCCTAGAAGTCTGGCCTAACAGGGCATGTCCTTGTTGGTAAGGAGGAACTTCTGCCTCAATCAGCTCTGCCATCTGACTGGCAATCCAGGGAGGGCTGCCTTCTAAAAATCAGGAGTCAAGTTGTTGACTCTGAACAGGGTTCTCCGATGCCATGACTTTAAAACTTCTGCCTTGGGGATGATAGGCCAGGAAATCTTACCAGTGTCAGGGCCCAGGGCTGGATGCTCATGCAGAGGAGCCACCAGGTGCCCCCGGGGTCCACCACATTGTACAAAGAATGGACCCTTTTATAGGAAGAACTTTGCCAGTGTTGTCATCCTGCCTACTGAGGTGACTTGCTCTGTGGGCTGAGAGATGGTTGGGGGGCTTGTGGGAGCTGGAAACTTGGAGGCATCCAAGTGCTCACTAAGGACAATCAGTCGCATCTGCTGCCTTACCTGCCAACCCCAGTGGTTCCCTTCTCTCTTCCAGTAACCCAGACCCTACGGAGTGCAGCCTTGGAGGACTGTGCGTTATGCCAGGAGACGGCGTCGTCCTCAGAACTGGCAGCCAAGACTCGAGATGGGGACTTTGAAGGTATGTGGGAAGCTCAGGTGTGGACCTGGCTTGCCATCTGCTGAGCAAAAGGAGCTACACTGTACATATTCATCCAGACATCAGGCCATTTGGAGATAGGGCTCCCCATGGGAGGTGGCCTCCCACTCCGTGCCTCCTCCTTGGTATTAGGTGTATACAGGCCCTTTACTGCTGTGCAACCCTGGGCCTGAGGTTTAGCAGCTCAGCCTAGTAGGTACAAGCTGAGGGAGGAGGAGCACAATTGACTATGGCTGCAATAATCCAGGACCCCGGCACTTACCTGCGCTGAAGGAGTCTCCCATAGCAGCCTCAGGACACTCTGGGACATTAATGGGGGCTTTGTGTGGGTGCGGAAGCCTTCCTTGTGATGAGGACAGGAATTGAAGACTGATCTGGTCACATGGGGTCTGCCCAGAGTGGTCTGGAAACTAGGCAGCTTGGATGTCAGGGGGAAGAGTCCTGGGCTTCTTGGGAATGTGCAGTGCATCTATGGGAGAGGCCCAGGACTTGTGGTAAAGTATTCTGCTACAGTGTTAAAGGGGGTGCCTGGCTCTAGAAGGTCTGCATTAGTCTAGCCAAATGGCTAAAGTGAGTGACCCGAGATGAAGGTCTCAGTTAGGGCATGATCATTGATTCCACTGTACGTCCTGAGTCCAGATGGCCTGGCCTGGGGCCTGCAACTGGAGTGTGACTCTGACCACTGACACTGTGACCAGTGACTGACAGGCCTAGAGCAGGACCAGAGGAGTGGGATAAGGGGTGTCTACCCTTTCCCTGCCCCCAGCCCACCGCTCTATCCTGTTGCTCTTATTGTGACAGACCCTCCTGAGTGGGTGCCAGATGAGGCCTGTGGCTTCTGCACCTCCTGCAAAGCGCCCTTCACCGTCATCCGCAGGAAGCACCACTGCCGCAGCTGCGGGAAGGTGGGTGGGGCCCCGTTGGCCCTCTGCATCTTTGGGGTTATGTGGGGACTGTCCCCAGGCACAGCATCAGAGTTTAGAAGTTAGGGTTGATGTCCTGGTAATCCACTCAGGTTCTTATCACTTGTGTGCAGATGTCCCCGCTCCCCCCCCCCCAGGTTCTAGGCTCTATTCTGACTCCATATACTAGGCCATGCTTAGCTAGTGTGCAGGCTCAATCCTGGCCCCTCCAAGGTGAGAACAGGGAGGGGCAGGGAGGTTAAGAAGGGGTCTGCCGTGGTTATGGTGAAGGGCCTAGTTACTTTCAAGAAGCCTGACCTACTGGGCCAGCCCTGCCCAGAATTTCCTGCAGTGTCTGGAGCAGGCTAACTCCTGCCCACCATTGTTTGGCCTGGTTTGGGTGGAAAGGCTGTGTAACAGGGCTGACAAAGGCCCTGTCCGCTCACTGCCTTCTGTCCCTCCTTGGCTTCCAGATCTTCTGTTCCCGCTGCTCGTCACACTCGGCACCACTTCCGCGCTACGGACAAGTGAAGCCGGTCCGCGTGTGCACACATTGCTACATGTTCCATGTCACACCTTTCTACAGCGACAAGACGGGCATGTGATGCTGTGCCTGGCGCGTCCCAGCTGAGTGGGCCGGAGACTCCAGGACAGAGGCACTGTGTCTGCCTTGAGTCCTGGTGAGGGTCTCCGGGACGGAGGTGCTTTGCCTGCTGTGTGCCCTGTCCAGGCTGTGCTGCAGCAGGGCCCCATTGCATCTCATCACGCCGCTACTGCTGCAGGCCTGCCTGGGTTTCCAAAGCTGTCCAGAGCCTCTGTCTACTCCTCCGGCCTCTCCACTTGTGGAGATACCCGTCCTGGCATGGGGTCAGGGATGCTTCGTTGCTCTTCTAGGTCAGGGTACCGAGCCAGGCAGGGTTGGACTCTCTTCTCTTGCCCGTCCAATGGCGTTTTGCTTCAGTTGTGCATACTAAGGCAGGAGAGGGCCAGTTCTGTATGTTCTGTTCTGTAGCTGAAACCCTGGAAGCCGAAGCCAGGAGACGCTAGCCCCCCAACATCATAGCAGGGTTCCCCGCTGCTTACCACCCACCTCATTCCCTAGTGCTCACCACCTGCCTCGGGACCCTGCCCAACAACATGCATCTCGTTTCCATTTGAAGGGGGAATGTAAGAAGCAGACACAGTGGACCCCTGGGGAAGCAGGCATGCCCTTGGCATTTATACCATGGCCGCTTGCTGGCAGAACAGGGCCCGACCACCCGCTGATAGCATAGGCTGAGCTCTCAGGTGTTGGGGACTGGACTCATCAGGCAGCCGCCACTCGGCTAACAGTTCCTTCTTCCTCTGCACCCACCGGGACTCTAACCCACTTCCTCAGACCTCAGTGCGGCCTGGACAGGCTGAGATGCACAGACACCTCCTCAGGCTTCAATCTCAGGCTTCACGTTGCAATGATGATTACAGTTTTATTTTTAGAGAGATGACACACCTACTGCTTCTTTTATAGGATGAAATCCAATCGCTGTTCAGCAGTGGAATACACATGCACAAAAATGGCTTCTGTGCGGGGGTGGGGGGAGAGTATATAACAGAGGGAATATTATCTATTGAGATTATTTTTATTTTCTAAATGCTGTAATTCGAAACCATTTCCATAAATCTATTTAAGGATTGCATATTCTCTGGCGTCATCTATGTACACCGAGTCCTTGTCTTTGTTGGGTAGGTGGTGGTGTTGGTGCTGATGTGGATTTTCTTCTGGAGGATGGGGGCATCTGTGCCTTGGGGACGATGAACAGCAGAACTCATCCTCCTGTCAACATTCGGGAGGGGCTGGCTGCCATCTTCCCCCGCAAGCCTGTCTGCCATCTTGGAAGGGTGCCTGTTAGGGTGCCTGACTCACCAGCTGTTGCCCATCCTGCATCTAAGACCTCTGGCCTGTGCTAGGGGAAGGGGCAGGGCACGTGCCTTTGGCTACTCTACCTTGATGGTGTTGGTCTCAGATCTGGGGACTGCCTCTCTGGCTATTCTGGGAAGAATACAAGAGGTTGCTCCAGGTCAGGATTGCCATAGTGACAGGGCCTTTGTGGTGGGTGCTGGGTGACAATAGGCAGGGAAGCAGGACTGAGAGGCAGCGGTGGCTGTTACACCTGCTTTCTGGCGAGAATGAGTTGTGAAGTGAAGTTCCCTCCGAGTGGAGCAGAGCTTAGGGAACATGAGAAAGGAGAGCCCAGGTCGGATGGTGACTCATACATCCCAAGGTTAGACCCTCTCATTCGCCCACCTGGACAGATGCAGAGAAATGACCCTTGCGTCACCTGTCTTCTCCCAGTGTCCATGTCCCTGACTGGAGAGCTACGACAGTGGCATTACAGGCTGTTCCAGAATGCTGTCTGCTGTTACTAACCAGGAAGCCGGGATGTGCAGGAGCCCACATGGAGCTATGCCATGCAGTGTACCTCTGTGCACACTACAGTATAAATAAGTGCACTTCGCAGCTGTTTGGTTTCCAGACCTGAAACATGGTGTCCTCTCTCCTACCATGTTAGAGGGGAGAAAGGTCAGAATAGCGCATCTGCTCTCTAGAGAAACCTGAATCTGCGTGTGTGTGTTTGTGTGTGTGTGCGTGTGTGTGTGTGCCCCCATGTGATCTGCTCATGTGAGGCTTTATGAGGCAGCCTTGACCTACCTTTATGCGTTGGGTAAGGGGAGCTGCTCCATGAACTGCCCTATTTGAGGCCTGGGACCACAGGTGCCCCTCTCTAAAGATGCTCAACTGTCCCATTCACCCAGGGTGAAGGATTTTCAGGCTTTCTATGATAAAGTTAGGATGTCCACTCACTCTACCCTTCTGTGGAGCTAGCCCCACACCAAGAGCAGAGTCAGGAGTAAGACACATCAAGAAGGCTCTAGAAGCCATTTCCATGGATGAGTTTGTGTTTAGGAACTCCTGGGGGAGTAGACACATGGAACATGCTCAGAGATCCAGGTATGCGATCAGTTCTTTTGAGCTAGCCTCGGGACCTCCTTATTATTTATTTATTTATTTATTTATTTATTTATTTATTTATTAAAGATTTCTGTCTCTTCCCCGCCACCACCTCCCATTTCCCTCCCCTTCCCCCAATCAAGTCCCCCTCCCTCGTCAGCCCAAAGAGCAATCAGGGTTCCCTGCCCTGTGGGAAGTCCAAGGACCACCCACCTCCATCCAGGTCTAGTAAGGTGAGCATTCAAACTGCCTAGGCTCCCACAAAGCCAGTATGTGCAGTAGGATCAAAAACCCATTGCCATT